>NC_046662.1:23532125-23533387 GCF_010883055.1 Belonocnema kinseyi | reverse complement strand
CCCCCCCCCACCCTTCGGTTGACGGGTCAAAAACTCGATTGGTTTAGATAACAGTTGATTTTGCAATCCAAAAGATTAATCTTCAATCAAATAGTTGAGTCAAAAAAATAGGTTTGAATCAAACAGTTCCATTTATAACGATATATTTGAGAACTTTCAAGCAAAAGAGACGAATTTTTAAGAAAGTAATTTAAGTTTAAGACAAATAGTTAAACTTTCAACTCACAAAGATGAATTTTCTACTAAATGGTCGAATTTTCCAACAAAAAAAAACTAAACTTAAACCAAGTTATTTAAATTTCCAAACAAAAAAAGAGGATTTTTTCAAATGACAGTGGAATTATGAATCTAAAAAGTTTGAATTTTCAAAAAAAAGATCGTTTGAAACGAAGAAAAATAAATTTTCAAGCAAATAGTTGTACTTTTATACGAAAAAAGACTAATTGTTTATAAGACAGTTGAATTTTTAACAAAGAAGTTCATTTTCAACCAAGAAAAATAAATTTTTAACCAAGAAAAATACATTTTCAATAAAATAGATCATCTTCAACCCAGAAAGTTGACTCACAGATTAATTTACAAGCAAATAATTGAACTTTCAATTAAAAGAGACGAATTTTTTTATAAAATAAATGATTTAAATAAGTTGAGTGTATATATTTATTATAAAATAGTTGCATTTAAATGCCGAGATGACGAATTTTTTATAAGACACATTAATTTTAATTAAAAAAGTTAATTTTTAACCAACAAAGATAAATTTCTAACCAAGAAAAATGAATTTTCAATAAAATAGATCATCATCCACCCATAAAGTTGAGTCACAGATTTATTTACAAACCAATAGTTAGACTTTCACTTAGAAGAGACGAATTTTCAATAAAATAAATGCATTTTAATAAGTTGAATTTAAATGCTATTAGATGGAGAACGAAGCGATGAAGTTGGGAGGAGAAGGGATTAGGGATGGGAGGTGGAAGATCTGCAACAAGGTTTGGAAAGGGGAAGGTTGGCCGGAAGAGTGGACGACGGGACTGGTGGTACCGCTTGTCAAGAAAGGGGAAGGAAAGAAGGTAGAGGAATACAGAGGGATCACTCTCATGTCAGTCGGCTATAAAATATATGCAGAAATCTTAAGAAATAGGTTGGAGAGTTAGGCAGAACAAAAAGAAAGTATCCCACATAATCAGACGGGCTTTAGAAAAGGAATTGGAACTATAGACAACATCTACGTACTTAACTATTTAGTTAACAGAAATTTG
>NC_046662.1:23520635-23532025 GCF_010883055.1 Belonocnema kinseyi | reverse complement strand
ACGAAATAGAGTCATGGGCACATGTATTAGAGAGATGTACAGGAGAGGAAGAGGGACAGTTGAGTGTGGATGAGTGTGTAAGATGGATCTTGGATGGTAGTGCACAGGGAGTGATGTGGATGATGAAATTGGATGAAGTAAGGGAAAGCAAGGGAGTAGGGCAGAGCCAAACGGGTGATCCTGAAAAGGGACAGTAAAAAACGAAAGTTGCTTTCAATATCGTGGAAAATGCATTTTTTTTATGGTAATAGGAAACGGAAGCCCTGGAAGTTCGCTTATTTTAGGAATTAATATCGCTACTGTTACTATTGTTTATCCTACGTAATGCGAAAGAGTAGAATATAAGTAGTAGTTAAGTTAGACTAAGGATGGAATTGTAAATATATGTACAGGGATGCGGAGGCCCTCAAACCCGTAAAAGGGAGAGATTAAATACATACATACATACATACATACATACATACATACATACATACATACATACATACATACATACATACATACATACATACATACATACATACATACATACATACATACATACATACATACATACATACATACATACATACATACATACATACATACAATAAAAAAGATGATTCTTTTGATATAAAAGAAAAATTTTCAATTCAGAAGTATGAAGTTTCAAACAAAAAGTCGAATTTTTAACCAAAAAAATTGAAATTTTAACTAAAAATAGTTGAATTTTCTTATTGGGTTCTATTAATTTATTTAAAAAAATTTTAGCATATATACAAAAAAAAAATTTCTTGAAAACAGGGAAAATAAGACAAATTATATTTAAAAATAGGTGGGGGATAGGGGAAAGAGCGTGAAGACTGCAACTGAATTGGAAATCAATCGATTTCTAACGTTTTCGACTTGTATTTTAGAAACTATTGAAGATCAAAAGCTTTTAATGATATCAATTAAAATGTTACAGTCTTTCCTAGTTTTAAATTTCAATTTAAAAAGAATCATTGTGATTAAAATTGAAACCAAGTATAGCGCAATTTTGAGGAAAAGGAAAAAAAACCGTTTAGTCGCCTTTTTCTTCAAGATGTTTATGTTTTTTAAAAAGGTTGATAAAAGTAGAAAAAGTCGTCCGATATCAGCACGATCTGATAAAATTGAAAAAATGGCATAAAAAGAATTAAATTCAGGGGATGTTTTTAGCATCTAAAATTAGCCATTAGGTCATTTTTGAAATAATTGATTCAAAAATTCGATCTTAGCGCATATACCACCCTATGCAAAGAGTCTTATTTGAAGAAAAAATAGGCTTCCCTGAAGGTGTAAGAAATTACGCTGTAAAAAAATTAGAAATTTTTTCTGTAAGGATTTAATTACGCTTTACAAGATAACTTTTTTAGGCTCAAAATTCATATTTTAAATTTTCAATATTGTATTCTTCCCTAAGAACCACATCAAATGAAAAAAATGCCAATGATAATGAAATTTTTGTGGAATGTAGGTACTCTGCTAAAAAAGGAAGACCTTCTAGAATTTTCGAAACTCGGTTGCTACTGTCAGTTTGATCTTTTTGGCACTGAGTGTTCGTATTATCAGTTTTCTCCAATGACAGACATGCCATCGGATGCTCAACGGCTCGACAAAATCAAATTTCTTTGTGAAGATGGAAAATTGGATAAAGTACTAATGAGTCATGATATCCATACGAAACATAGACTGGTTGGTTCTAAACGAAAATTTAAATTGATTTTTGGATAAGAAAATGCATATTATTTCAATAATTTGGTATAAAAAATGATTGATATTTTAGATCAATTTTGGAGGACATGGATATGGTCACATTATAAACAACGTGTTTCCAAAGATGTTAATTAAGGGATTCACGCAAGAGGAAATCGATACTATCACGATAACGAATCCAAAGACCTGGCTTTCTTATTAATTGTGACTTATAGATATGGAATTTATAACTATATACTCTATAAACAAAAAATACAAATCGAATCACAAAAAATACAAATATTTTAATTTTCTACTGACTGTTTACACGATATTGAATTCTAAACAAATTATTATACACAAAAACCTTCAAGTGTTTGTTTTTTATTCGATCAGTTCGGTATCAGGCTGTCTACTCAAATCTTGGATAATAACTCCCTGATAATTACATTATTTTTCCAGGTTCCCAAGCCTCGTTGATTAATTAAATAAATAAATGATACTAAAAAAATGATTTATTTCTTGCATTTAACTTTAAAGATTACGGCTTTGAATCATAATTGAAAGAAATCTTTATTTTATCTACTTATACTTAAATTCAGTCCATTAATTTTTACTAAACGATCTTAACTTTAAATAAATCAGTTTTATTTTCAACCAAAAATATGAAGTTTTAAATATATTATTAATATTTAACAGCAATACTTGAATATTCAACCAATAAGATTAATTTTCAAACAAGAAGATTGATTTTCTACCAAAGAAGACAATTTTGCAACAAAATACATGAATTTTGAATGAAATATTGAAATTTCAACTAAAAAACACTAATTTTTCACTAAATACTTGAATATTGAACTAAAAAAGATCAATTTTGAACCATAAATTGAGTAGTTACATTTCCACTTGAAGAAAACCAAAAATGAGGAATGTTCAACTAAAACAATCATTCTTCAACAGTAGAGTGTTGATTTTTGACAAACAAGAAGATTAATTTTGAACCAAAGATATAAATGTTTCACGTACATGATGAATCTTAATACGACAGTTAAATTCATAAAAAAAGAAGAATTTTAAATAAGGTACATACATTTTTAACCAAGAATGAAATACAGTGAAACTCTTCTATAGGGCGGATTTTGCGGCTGACGGTGGGTAAGAAATAACTCATAATAGCCCGCTCCACTTTTGTTTGTTCACGCCTGAGTGCTCGTCTGAGTGACAACCGCAGACCCCGCGCACCTCCTGTTATACCTTCCTGCGGCGCTGCGTGAATTTCCGGAAGGGCTATAGGAGGGAGGGCTGTTGAAAGGATTCACTGTAATTGAATTTTCAATTGAAAAAAATGAATTACTAAAAAAATTAGTCGAAGCATGCATTTTTTTTAAATTATGTACAAAAATGTTATGGGGGGAAAAATGTTTGAAAGACATACTTCATGAAAAAGCAAACTGTTTCAAAAAAGTTTAATTATGTGTTGAAATTATTAAAAAAACATCTCATTAAGTATGCTTATGTCTTTTTTGATTAAAAAAATTTGGTGTTTATGTCGTTTATCTTTGCAAAATGTTGGCCCTTATGCCCTTTCAGAATTTTGGAATGTTAGCGCTTATGCCCTTTGCTTGGATAAATGTTGTCGCTTATGATCTTTTAGACTTATAAAATTTTAAACTTTGACGCTAATGTCGTTTTGCTGTGCCAAGTCTAGTCAAAGTGCGAGAGAACGAACACCAACTCTTTTACAGGGATAAGACTATTCTGACTGACCACCTGATTAGATTTAATCGTCCAGATGTTCTCTGTGTAGGTAAACGTGCTCAACACGTAAGAATAATATAGATAACCGTTTCCCTTAACAATAACATTTGGGTTCGTTATACTAAGAAGATCATGAAGTAGTCGGAGCTGAAGCAGCGGATCCTGACCGTGTGTGGCAGTATTGCCACACACACATGGTATGGCCTTCTGTGGCCATACCATGTACACGGCAGATGACTGTGATAATCACATTTTTAATCTTTTACTTTTAATGTTTGACTTTTGTATGTACATTAAATGCATGTGCGTGTAGGCCAACAAAATAATGATAATAATAATAATAATAATCCCTACGGAAGGTGTTCCTGCGTTAACGTCGTGCTAGGGCTTGAGCTTTCCTCTTATGACTTTGATGGCTTTTGGCAGTAAGAATACTACTGACAGGGCTTCCCATGTCAGACAGGCAGAGAGCGAAGAGGAAAGGGACTAAGGGGAACACCGAAATCCATAAATTATCGTGAAGTCTATTCAAGATTTTGAAATGCTTGTCGTTACCTGAGGAAAGGTTACGAGATGGTCAGTCATATCTCATTAATCAAACAGATGGCCAGCAAGAACATCTCCGACAAACGGTAAGCAGTGGAACGTCAACTATGCATACTGAGAAAGCTTTGGCTAGTCTTAGCTATTTGCAGTCAATCACCTCAACATAAATACCGTCGGAGAGCATCAAGTGGGATACCACAATTAAAGAGGAATTGGTGCATCTCTACTATGGAAGTGCGAAGTTTGAAATTAAAAGCGAAAAACAATCTTATTATTGTTAGATCTTATAGCCAAGTTGAAGGACATTAGTACTAGTCTACAAATATCAGAAGACCGAGTAATGGAGATCAATGGATGATTTGGCATGGAAAAAAGACAAAAATGAACACAAGTTAGGAGAGGCCACGTTCAGTGATTAAGCAGCAGAAATTTGATGTTCTTCTTCAAACTGATGAAGATTCAGCACCACCACTTGTTATAGGGCTTTCTTTTTTGGCAGAAAAAGTTGGGCATAATGTGAGGAGAGAGCATGATCGACTCTTCTCACTTAAGTACCCAGAGCTAGCTACAAAAATAAATGAGCAGAATTCAGCATACCAAAAATCCTCAATATCTGTAAGAAGATTTTTTTCGGCTGTTCAAATAGCTGGAGTCAAAATGGAGGTGGAAAAGCAGCCTCCCATTGATGAACTCCCCTTAAAAAGTGAGGACAAGGAAGAACTGATTGAAGATGTAGGCATAGGTGCTACAAACAATGTACATCAAGTAACGGATCCACTAGAACCGCATCCGGACATTATTAATCATGATGTGAACAGCGAAATTTCAGAAAAACTCCAGCACCTTGGGCGGAATTTTAGTCATGTTTGACTAGAATTGAGAGATATAGAACCAATTCAAGAGTATTCTCTGCCCAAGATGAACATCGCAAATGATTTGTGTACACTACTAGAACACTCGAACAGCAAGCTTTTATCTACGAATTTGAACGCACCGCAAACTGCGTTAGGGGTGCAAACTTTTGTGTATTGTACAACTGTGGCATACGTTAGAACGCCGGGCCACAGAAATAGGCCTATCGTTGCAGTCTTTGCCTCAGGAAGGAATCGATATCTACCATGGAAGAGCAGGTTGAAAATGGATGTCAGAAAAGTAAGGTGCGAATTGGGTTGATTGACTCAATATAAGAATTGGAAATTGAAACAGAAAGCTGATACTCCATTTTAATAAAAGCATATACCGTCGGTACTTTGAGATATTGAAACCAGCAATATTGGATGAGATTATTTACTTTCAATGTCAGGGACTTGATGCTTTTACTGCTAGAGCGTCGGTATAAGAAAAGTAGTGAAAGAAAGCAACTAAATCGAAGCTTTTAGGCAGATAAAAGAAGGTTCTATCGTGAACTCAGTATGAAGCAAATAACCAGCAAGACATCGAAGTCCCTCAATTGGAAAATACGACTAACTATTGGTCGGGTGTTTGAGGAAAAATTAACAGAAGCAATTCGGACATTACTTGCTTCCAACTAGAGAAAACAAGAGCAAGCAATAACCCTGAATGGAAGCTGATCGAAATAATTGCTTCAGATGTTTCAACGGTTCTGAAAAGGACAAGTAACTGGAAAGCTCTAGGTCCGGACATGGTCCACAATTTTTGGTACCAATACCTGACAAGGGTGCATTCTGCGTTGGAAAGGTGCTTTCACAAGATCATCGAACACCTAGATCTGATGCCAGCCTTTATGCTCAAAGGTACTACGTTGATGCTTTGGGGTACAAGAATTAAGTATTTTGATCACGGAAACCTAGGATAACTAGATTAATACGCATAATAATGAAGATGGTCATCAAGTGACTCATCTTCTATACATGGATGACCTGAATACATACGCTAGTCTGCACCAGAAACTGCAGAAAGTGATCAATGCCACAAAGCAGTTTTCCAATGATATTCAGATCGAGTTCAGACTAGATGAATGAAGAACAGTGCATTTAACTAGAGGAGAATTAGAGTCCGCAGAGCTAGAGAACGATCAGGGCGAACAACACCTATGCCATCCCTGTCCTCACGTACTACTTTGGGTTGATCGAATGGTCGTACTTGTAGCTTGAACGTAGCTTAAACAATTAAATAGAACCATCCGCGTAGAAATGACGAAACACCAAATACACCACAATAATTCGGCGATTGATATGGTAGTTCTACCACGACATAGAGGGCGTAGATGTCAGGAAGCTGTGTAAGTCACAAGTTATACAGTTGTGACACTATTTTAACAGCAAGCGAGATGTTGCGCTTTACTACGCCATCTTTAGAGCGGATCTTGATAACAAGTCCTTAAATTTGTACTCAGATTAGGCCTTGAATATTGGGGCAGAACCATAGAGGAATTAGAAACGGAATGGAGATCAAAAGACATCCATGGCGAGCACCCCAGAATGTTGGATCAATATGAAGTGGGTAGTGAGGCATCTAATATTTGGTTGACAAAGGGCCCCCTGTTTCTGCAAGCGGAAAGATTCGTCATTGCGATTCAGGAAAGGGTTTTCAGTACCACAAATTATTGCGAACACGTGTTACATCAAAACGTGGTTGACCGGTGCCGATTATGCGGAGATAAGAACGAGTCCATTGAGAAAATATTTAATGGTTGTCGGAAATATCGTTTGAAGGAGAGATGGATCCCTATAAATGGGCTCTTCAGTATGAATGTTACATCCTTATAGGACTCTCCAGGATCAACGTTGAATAAATATAGGGTTCTCCAGCGTTATAGTCGGATCCCTATAGACGGGCTCCCAAGTGTGTAATGTGTAACCTTGCGAATCATGAAGAATGCGCAAGACTATAGATTTTTGAAACAATAACTGACTTCAACAAATTAACTAATCACTTGCCGCGTTTCGCGACCGTGTTGGGTAGCGAAGTACCAGGTCATGAATACCTGTGGGTGGAAGGCGGGCCAACATAAAAATAATAACTTGATGGTAGCTCTAAGAAAGCATCCAGAAGTGGTTGTTGTTACCTCCATGGCTCGCGGCCGATGTGTAAGGACAATAGCGATGAAACTACATGTACTCCTAATTTTTCACCTGTAACATCATCGCAAAATATTTCAAACATTCTATAAAATGAATTGATATCATCCTGGTTAAAAAATCCGAGAACAAATTAAAAAAATATATAATAATATTGTCATAATTATGTAATTAACTAATTTAATATAAATTAAAGAAAAAATGGCAAACAATATAAGTGTGGGTTTTATCGAAAATCGAATTTTAATATTTTCAGGTAAACAGTCGCTATTTTCTGAATTTTGAACCCTTCTTAAATTTACCGGCAGACTTCAAAAGAAGTGAATAAGCGCTATTATAACTAATTAAAAAAAATTAATGCTACACTTTTTAATAGTTTTTAAATTAAAATTGAATATAATTATTTCAATTGTCTTATGCTAAAAAAATTATCTTTTAACAAAGTATTTCAACTTTTACCAAAGTACAGTAAACTTCCACTTCACTGGCTTTGTATCGATGTACCCCTGTAAGGAACATTTTCAACTATGCATGTGCCGAAAAGCGCGAGGTTATTTGAAATCAATAAATACTATCAATAATAATACTGATAAATACACCCGACTTTTAGTGTAGTAATTCCTAGAACTGTTGGCCCATGCAATTTCTCAGCTCAAAGGACGCGAGAGGGTAAGATATAAAATTAGAATTTTCAAATAAAAATAAGTTTTTTTAAACCAAAAATAGTTGCATTTTCTTATTGGTTTATATCAGGTCAGTTCGCATTTAAGGGCATGTGATACAGCTAAATACCTATATTACCGATTTCACTTTATCAGTTCACTGAATGTTTTTTTGAACGTTCGAACTTTTTTTATACATAAAATATCGGTCTCAAACTTTGAAAAATGCAAGAGCCGAAAGAAAACTACGTTTAAGTACAAAGCTTAGTAATAAAAGATGTAAAAAAAAATATTTCAACTATCAATCCTATCGGCGTCAGCCGGTAACGCTGTACACGAAAATACGAATCCTCTAGAGCCTCGTCTAGTGGCCGCCAGGGTTCGTATTTTCATGTACAACGTTACCGGCTGATGCCGATGGAATTGAGAGTTGAAATATTTGTTTTTACAACTTTTATTTTTAAGCTTTGTACTTAAACGTAGTTTCCTTTCGGCTCTTGCATTTTACAAAGTTTGAGACCGATATTTTATGTATAAAAAAAGTTCAAACGTTCAAAAAATGTCGAGGTACAGAAAAAACAAGAAATAATTTTCAGTGAAGTTCCTTCTAAAATGCTGTACCAAAACGTACTTTATTGTACACTAATACGGTTTTTAATGTTTCAGCTCGATATTTTATTTACAAAAAAAGTTCTTAGGTTCAAAAAAACATTCAATGAACTGACAAAGTGAGGTCGGTAATATAGGTGTTTAGCTGTGTCACATGCCCTTAAGCAAAAATATGAGATAAAGGGAAAAGTTTCCTTAAGACAAAAAGGAAAATAAGGAAAAGAGTGTGAACTCTGTACTCTTGGACGGTACTGTAATTTTTATTAAACAACGTCTTTGGTTAAATTACATTTATATTAACATCCTCCTAAATTAATGTTTTTAAAAAATATAACTTATGTAAGTTCAATATCGATAACTTAAAAAACTTATATAATAAATAATTTAACTTATAATTCTTCTGGGTCGTGTCTACAACATTTTTTCCAATTGGTTCAGTAACTGAAAGACATTTTTAGGCGCATGTTCCTGCTGATAAATAAACCTACGAACGACTTCAAGAGCCTCCACAGCTTCACACCTGCTAATAAAAGGCGCAGGTGTGCTTACATTCAGACATTCAGTAATGTCCAAGATTTCATGCTTAACAATAACAATATCATTATCCTCTAGATGTTCATCTAATACTAATGGACTCATTTTATCTTGTTGATTTTCTTCTTTTTCCTTTCCTTTTATTTCTTGTTTCAACTTTTTCTTCCGAAAGCTATAAGCATTAATAAAAAGATACATACCTATCTCAGTATGCAGTGCAAACGTAAACAAAAAGAATTACTTTTATTTGTATTTAAGGCCATGCAACACTTACTTGATTTCTACTTTACCGAGAACACACTCAATAAGATTTCTGGTAAAATTTTAAAATGATTTAAGTTGTTTTTCAGATTATCGTTTAATTTTGAAGATATCAAAATTTCTAAAAAGAAAGTGAAGATTTTAAGAAACTTTATTACATTTTTCTGACTTTAAACAAGTTTTTTGAATACGATGAGTTATTTTAAAACACTTGAGTTTTCACAAAAAAGTCGAAAATAACTTCAATCTTGAGATTTCGAACATTTTTAAACAAAACGTAAATTTTTGTAGTAAAATTTTGAAACATATTAGGGATTTCAAAATGTATTATAAGATAATAATAAAAATTCTTAAGATTCCTGAGAAAAAAATTTAATAACTTTTTTTAGAAAAATTAATTTTAAGAGAATATTTAAAGAAGACTTGTTAAATTTCAAAAGATTCCCAAAATTGTTTTAAAAAATCTTAAGGATACTAAAAAAAATTATTTTATTTTGGAGAGTTTTAAAGTAATTTTATAAAAAGTTTGAATCATTCTGAAAAGGAAAACTTTAAATGTTTTTTGTCGAAAAACAAAATTTTGAGGCATTTTCTTTTTATATTGAAAGATTTTTCTAAATTTGATTTCATATACTACGTTACGTTGCGTTCACATTGTTCTATCCCTCTTAACTATGCGGAAATGTTTTCTCATCTTTCATTGAACAAAAGGAAATCGCGTAACGAAGTTTAGAAGGATTCCTAAAAGTTATTTAAAAATTTATCTCCTTTGGTAAAAATGTGATCTTCCTTGCTGAAAAATGCAACAGTATTTTTTAGTTTGAATATCAAATATAGAATTTTTCGTTCAGAATTAATATTTTGGTCAAAAATTTCCACTACTTCGTAAATGGATCATGTAAACGTTTTGTCGGTCCGCCTATTATTTAATTTTAATTTTGGTAAGGTAGGAATCTAATAAATATGACGTGGCCTTTAAATGCAAAATATAAATTTATTTTATATTTTTTTAGGCTTTCAGTTTAAACGTAATGAAAGTGATTAATAGTTTGATAGTCGAAAAATGTGATAAATGAAATACTAAAAAACACCATTATATGCACGGAAAAAAAATTCTTGAGGCGAACGAGTGAATCGAGAATATATTAAACTCAAAGAAAGTGTACACTTGGATTAGGTAAGACGTTTAGTTAGAAGAGTTACACATTTAGCTACTTTATGTAAATTGTTCTCGTAAATCAGGAATTTGGACAAAATGGCTAAGTTCGAAAGTTTATTATTTTCGACAGATTATGTATAATTGTATTATCTTCAGATTAGAAAAAAAATTTAGTTGTTATAGAAATATATTAACTTACAGTCAGAGCTGCCAGATCGTGGATGAAATTTACCCCCACCATACCTACCGTTTGGGAGCCGCAAAACAGAAGGTGCATGATTACCACTGTGAGTTCGTGTGTAAGCCGACAATGCACGATTCCACTTCGGTTTTATGCTGTACGATGATTGTCGATCTGATAGCTTCGGAAGACTTCGGTGGTCTTCTATTTACATCTCGATCCTCATTTGAAAGAAATGGAAGAAACTGGCGAATTTAATGTTTCGCTTGATTCTTCATTTCAGGCATGAGTCAATTTTGAGCTTATGTTTTTCAGGCGTATATATTATGAGTATTATTACTATTGTACATATTATTAATGTTAATATTATAATTATAAAATATAACATTAATTTTAATTAATAGTTGACTAACTTTTAATACAAATAGTTCAATTTTCAACTAAAACAATAAGTTTTCTGCAAACAAAATTTGCTAAATTTGTTTTAAACAAAATATTAAAATTTTTAAACAAAAAGTTACATTTTTAATCAAAAGGCTGAATTGTATAAGAAAAAAAGGCGTTTTTAATCAAATACATGAACTTTGCACACAAGAAGTTTATTTTCCACGAAGTATAATTTTCTTGTAGTTTAAAGAAATTAATTTTTAAACAAAACCAAAAAAAAAATTCTACAAAATAGTTAAATTTTCAGAAAACAAATTTTGTCAACTAAATTGATAAATCATCAACCAAAAGAAAAATAGATTTTTAATAAAGCAGTTCCACTTTCAACCAGAAAAATTGAAAAAGAATAGTTAAAATTCTTTGAAATTGCTTTCAATTATTGAAAATATTTGAAGATTCCTTGAAATGTTTTAAAAGAGCCTAAAATATTTAAAATCCTTTAAAACCTCTTTAAATTTTACAAAGCTCTTGAAAATTCCTTGCAATTTTAAAAATAC
>NC_046662.1:23515406-23520535 GCF_010883055.1 Belonocnema kinseyi | reverse complement strand
TGTGTGTGAAGGAACCGAATGGAGCCTCTACAAAGTACCCGTAAATACCCCATTGGGTCCCCATTCGGTTCCGCCAGGGACCTCTTAATATTTTATTTTTAAATATTTTCTTGATTAATGTTAAATACAGAAAATTTTTTTGTTTTTGTTAATCCAAAACGCCTGAATAAAAAAAATGTGTGGACTTGTCCTTTTAACACCCACTTAAAGTTTTTTTGAATGTACTTACTGATCTTTGATAAGGCATAAGTATTTTAGAATTAAAAAAATTAGATAAATTTATTCTAAAACAATTAACGTTAATTTTTCGAAAAGATATTTTTTGTATGAATTCAACAGTTGTAAACGAGTATGGTCATTTTACTTAAAAATTAACAGAAAAGTTAACGTTCGAAATTTAAAAAAGCAAAGTTTTAGTAAATTTTTGGCCGCTGAAAAAAAAGCCATCATATATTAAAATTAAATCATTTTTTGTAAAATTCTTAAGAAGCGATAGTAAGAAAAATTTTAATTTGCAAAAATCATTGTTAAAATAAATGTTTCTCATGTAAAATAAAAAAATTGCACTATGAGCAATATTCTTTATATGAAACTAGATCATCAATAATATGATTTTCATTCTTAAAATCGCAGAAAAACTATTTTTGCCAGAGACCTGATTGTTGGCACGACAATTACCTTAAGAGGAGCGGCCCTGGAAGCAGCCTGGCGCCATCTATTGCCTGAAACTGGCAATTCCTGATGGATGAATTTGGCTCGTTTACATGCGATTGAAAACAAATTTATGCTGAAAATAAGAGTTTAACCAAAGGTATTATAACTATCAGAAAACAAAACCCTCTGTAGAGAAACTGATAAAATCTCGATTTAGGGAAAAAATCTTTTGATAGAATTTATTAAACACTTTGATAGGTGTTGAGTTTTGAATTTTCCTGTCTATGACAGATCTATCTGATTACAAATCTCCCATAAAATATTTCAATACACTTGTTTTTCGAAAAAACAAGAAATAAGGTATCTGGAAAAACTATTTCGTTATTTGGGTAAGTAATATTATAAACATTCGCATATTTATACGATCTATTATTTTGGTGAAAGTAGTGCTATTTGTCAGATTTTGAGGTTAGAATGTTTTATTATCCCAGAATGCTTAGAGTACATTTATTTTAATTTAAATTACATTGAATATTTTATTCGTTGTCTTGAGTTTCAAGTAACGTTTTTTTAACAAGTCTTCATGTTACGTGCAAAAACTTTTTCCTTAGGTTTGTTAATTATGACAGAAGCGACAGAACGCAGTCAAAAAACTAGAAAAGGCAATGCAAATTGTTGTGTGGTGAATTGCTTTAACACTTTTAAAAATACTGGTCCTGGTGTGCATTTTTATTCATTTCCAACGGCAAAGCACATGCTAGAAAAGCGAGACAGATGGATTAGTCTTATTAACAGAAAGAAGTAAGTACTGTTTTTTAAAATGAAACAGTTACCGTTAGTTATTCATTTAAACTAGAAACTGCTAATCGCATTTTATAATACTTCTATTTGTTTCACATGTTTCAAAATGGTATAATTCTTTAAATTCAAATTCAAATAAAAAATATTGTTTGTAATCAAGAACTTTTGAACCTTATAAAAAACATTTTGACACTGATTTTTGCAATTTAACATTTTTTTACTATCGGTTCTTACCAATTTGTAAAAAGCAATTGAATTTCATTATATGATGCCTTATTTTTTCGGGGGGAGGGGGGATGTACTAAAACTTTTTTGTTTCAAATTTTTAAAGTAAATTTGTTTTGTGGTTGAAATCGTTACGACTTTTCCAAAAGGAAAACATTTTTTTTTAAATAACTCTATTTGAATATTATTTACATATTTAAAAAATTCAAAATAGAGTTGTAGGGGATGTCTTCTCAAAAAAAAAATTATAAACTTTACAAAAAAGAAGTGACTACTCAATTTGGAAACTTAGAATATACTGTAGAAAAAAATTTGTGATTTTTTAAAATAAAATGTTTTGTATTTTAGCCCAGATGGTTCCCTTTGGCAACCGAAATCGCATTCCCGACTTTGTAGTGATCACTTCGTAGGGAATATAAGATCTGAAAATCCGTTTGGTCCAAATTACTATCCAACTATTTTTCCAGATGTTTGCAAGAAACCTATGGTCAACACTAAAGCTGCTTTAGATCGGTTAGCAATACTCATTTTATGTTTTTTTTATTACATTTTAAATTTTTAATGTTCTATTAGTATCCTGTGAAACATCATAAAATTAGGGCAAATGTTTACGTAAACCTTAAAAGTATATAGTATCTGCAGTATAGTAAAATTACAAAATAGCAATATTTATCTAAAGGAACATTTAAAGCAATCCGACATATAATTATTTACTTTAATTTTCTACACTAAGTGTATCTCATTTCTAATTTATCAATATCTTTAATATTTATTAAAAGTATTAGGAAATTTATAATTATAGATTTCTCTAATACTTCTCTTTATGTTAAAATATATTTTTTATTTAGTACCCGGTAATAAGCGTTAAATTCAGAAGAATTTGTATCTGCGAATACGCGATTTTTCCTCCGCCTGAAAATCTCTCAACGGGAAAATAAAAAGTACCAATCTTATTCCTCTCAATCGACTTATTAAAATTTAATGGAAACCCTTATTTAACTTATTGTTTCATTAGTTAATCTATTATAGCTTGTACATTCAGAAAATATTCAAATTTAAATTTATTTATATTTTAATGATTATTTAAAGGCGTTTACAAATTCATCAATCCCTGCTGACAGAGGAAAATGCATTACAGGTGAAATGTGTCCAAATGTGTGATTTAAAATAATTTTAACACTAAAGATGCAGATTTGAATTTATTACAATTAAAATTTAAAAACTTATATTCCACATGAAGGAATCAAAACAATTTATTACACATTTTTTGTGATCAACGCTAATGACCGACCAACAACGAAACTATAACGGGTTTAGCTGGAATGAAAAGACATATTTTTCACGAAATATTTTTGAAAGAAAATTTCCTATATTATTTTGCTTCGTTTTGAAAAATTCTATATACATTTCCAAAGCAATCCTTTATTTATTTATCATATTTGAAAACAATACACACGTGCTAACTTATGTAAATTTCTATCCGTCAGAGATTGTAAGCTTTGGCCGCCGCGGGCGCTACCTGTCTTATCCGGTAAATATAAAGGTCATGTCCGTACCCCTTTATTGTGCAATTGGTAAAAAAAAAATAATGTGTGGAATTACAGAAGTTTGCGGATTAAAAGTGTCTTGCAAACCGTTGTGATGCAAAAGAATTATGAAATGTTAGCAGGTCAAAGATGAAACTAATCTTGAACTGTAGCTTCAAATTAATAACAAGCTGGTTTAGTTGAATATATTTGTTGAAAAACTATAAAATGCGGTGTGACGTTTTATTTTTGTGGGAGATATTTTGATGCATACAATTTTTCTAGGCAATTATTTGAGTCTGCAGTTCGAAATTGTATGGTAATTCATTAAATATTTGCAATTTATAGTCCAGTTCTTAAACGCGCACACGGTAAAAAAAATTGAGCTGTGACAGGGATATTATTCCTTATTATAGCCAAACATTTAGCTGAAAACGAACGAAGGAATTTAGAAAGATCCCTGGATCAGCGAAAATGAATATCCTTGACCATATTCCATATACCAGGGATATCGTATAGTCAAACCCCTAATAAGTATAGCTATAATAGGGATATTAAGAATAGATGTCTGAAGCAATATCGGAAGAGCACCGGTGCATTATGGGAGCAGCGAAATAAAATGGCGACGCTCTAATCGGGAGCAGTGACAGTTGAGATTTAATTTGGACAATTAAACGCTTTTTACCACTGAAAATGTGCGCGAATGTTAATATTAAATGAAGTTTATGATGCAGTAATAATAATTTACATGTGTTTCCATTGTAGGCGATAACTATATTGAAATATCAAGAAACGCGATAAAAACAACAAACATGACCTCCAAATGCATTACACGGATTTCAGGGAAATTCATTTTCGCGTTACCAGACGAAAAATTGGCTACTGTAAGCAGAGCTGCCAGATCGTGGATGAAATTTACCCTCACCATACCTACCGTTTGGTCTTCTATTTATATCTCGCACCCCATTTGAAAGAAATTGAAGAAATTGGCGATTTGGATGTTTTGCGTGATTCTTAATTTCATGCATGCGTCAATTTTCAGGTTATGTTTTCCAGGTGTGCATAATGTATAAATATAAATAAATATATATATATATATATATAATTAATGTTAATATTGTAATTATAAAATATTATATTAATATTAATGAATAGTTGACTAACTTTTAATAGAAATAGTTAAACTTTCAACTAAAACAATTAGTATTTTCCATGAAGACTAATTTTCTGAACAAAAAATTAATGTTTAATCATAGTGAAATTTTCGACAACAAAGATTAATTTTCTACCAAGAAAGAAGAGTATTCCATAAAATACAAAAAATTTTAACTAAAAAATATCACTTTTCATTTAAACATAGAATAGTTAAATTTGTGGTTAAAAAAAATTAATTTTTAACCAAAAAGAAAATAAATTCTCTACAAAATAGTTACATTTTCAGAAAACAAATTTATCCAACTAATTGATTAATCATCAACCAAAAAAAAGATATGAGAAAAAAACGTTTAAATTCTTTGAAATCGCTCGAAATTATTGAAATTAATTGAAAATTCGTTGGAATGTTTTAAAATATCCAGAAAATTTTTGAATCCTTTAAAATCGCTTAAAATTTTTGAAAGCTCTTGAAAATTCCTTACAAGTTTAAAAATACCTTAAAAGATTTCAAATCCTTTAAAATCTCATACTGAATTATTGAAATCAATTGAAAATGCTTTAGAATCTATTAAAATATCCTAATATATATTAAATCCTTTAAAATCTCATATTAAATTACTGTAAAAAATTGAAAATTCCTTGGAACGTTTTAAATAACCCTGCTACAGTTGTTAAAATTCTTTGAAATTCCTTTAAATTATAAAAATAAGTTGAAAATTCCTTGAGATCTTTCAAAACATCCTCAAATATTTGAAATCCTTAAAAAGC
>NC_046662.1:23512543-23515306 GCF_010883055.1 Belonocnema kinseyi | reverse complement strand
AAATGGTCAAAAATCAATAAAAGAAATTGATTTCGAAAGCTAATGCAAGATTACTTGTATGAATAACAGGATTCTCATTAAGGGCATGTGATACTTACAGTTTGCCCGGCTTTTTTTCAACAAAAATTAAAATTTTTTAAAACTGAATTCGGAGATGCTACAAAATATCATAACGGACGTCCCCGGACTCTTTTCTGAGGGATAATAACAAAAAAATGTATTGTGCTAAATAAAAATTTTATGCATATGCATTATTTTGAGGTTTATTGTATAGTTTGGAAGTAACGCTCGGGTGAATTGTAACACACATAACCTCGAAGTATACACGCACGTTGTTAGCAATATCAAAAATTTTTTGATGAAAAAACACAAAAAAAGTGTGTGGGGACGTCCGTTAGCATGTTTGCTATCATTTCCCAGATTTTGAAGGGAAAATATTTCTTATCCTAGGAAAAAAGCCGGGGGAATCTAGCACTGAAAAAATCAATAATATTTCCTAAGCGTTATGCAAATTAATCACATTTTGCTAAATTAAAACTTTTTTGAATTAACCTACAAAAACAGTGTGGGGACGTCCGTTAGCATGTTCGGTATCATTTCCCAAATTTTTAAGACAAAATATTTATTATTCGAGAAAAAAAGCCGGGGGAACCTAAAACCGGTAAAATCGACAATTTTCTGAGTACCACATGCCCTTAATAACATAAATAACACGGGCACAATTTAAAAATTTATAACCCCTTCCTCAAATTACTTCCTTCCTCCCGAATAAGTCACGCAACCCCGAAAGGGAATTGGCTTAATGGTAGAATAATAACATACCTATTACGAACAGAATGTTTTTTTAAACAAATATGAACAAAGTCTGATATAACTTGGCTATAATAAGAGACAGAGAGAAAAATTAATTCCTTTCCTGAAAAGGTTTGAATTCGAACATTCTGAACACTAAAAAAACAATAAAAATTATACAAATTATTTTTTAGTAATGATTTATTTGTTGCGAAATTATTAAATATCGATTTTTTCAGTAAGGAAATGTCTTAAATAGGTGTTTTGTTTATAAAAAATTCTTTTTACAATAAAAATATTTCATCCTTTTAAACGAAAGATACTTTTTTAATTATTGCTCATTTATGAATCATTTTCTTTTCTTTTTTAAATTATAAAATTTTAATAAAATTACCCTCCTAGAGATAATCGATTTGACACGATTAATAACTATTAAGAGTAATCAAAAGATGAATTGGTTTAAATTGTTGCTAATTGTTTCAATTGTTCGCAATCGGATTTAATTGAGTAAATGCACTTGCCTGCAATAAGCCCTCCTTAGTTTTCGTTTGTAACACACATGACGCGCACGTGTTTATTGGTTAGATATTACATTTAAAATAATTTAACAAAAGTTTCCCGTGTAGAAATAGCCCGGATTGACCCGACCAGAAGAAGGTTTCTGGCCAGAATCTGACCGGGTCGAACCGGGATACTATTTTGTTAATTGCCCGGCCGGGAACTGACCGAGTTCCCACCGGGATCCAATCAGGCCAAAAATGGTGCATAATAGAAGTATCATAACCTTAAAAACACCTGAAGAAATATCTACAAACGGCTGCCGTAAGTGGGTCGTTTGTAAATATCTGACAGGCGAAAGACCAACTTATTGTGTTTTAGGTGTTTATTTTTATCAATTATGAAAGAAACATTAAACTAATTTTAATTATATGATTTCCCACTTTTGGTTCTGCGGTTCCCAGACTTGTTGTGACTGCGAAATCGTTGACCAACTTCTTTTTTATTTTCAAACATAGTTTCCCAATGAAACTATACTTATTTTTTTGTGAT
The DNA here is from genome assembly GCF_010883055.1 of Belonocnema kinseyi. NCBI lineage: Eukaryota > Metazoa > Arthropoda > Insecta > Hymenoptera > Cynipidae > Belonocnema > Belonocnema kinseyi. The sequence continues at coordinate 23,513,464 of NC_046662.1, read as the reverse complement.
AAGATTTTTGCTTATTTTTAATGTATTTATATATTATCTTGAATAAGCAAAAAAAACGTAATAAAAAGAGAAATAACTTTTTCCGAACAAGGTTTTGAATTACGCTATCATGCTTACGTTATCACGCTTACGTTATTCATGCTTGAACGTAATAACGATTCGACGACTTCCGGAGTCTTTAATGCTACAAACGCAGTAAAACGTCGGTGGACGCCAGGTTATCCGTTAAGAAATTTATTAAATTTCACAAAATTGTATCCAATTTTCTGGAGCAAGCGGATTATTCATAAAGGTAAGTGAATTATTTTGTTAATAAGTAAGCATTATTATTATTCTTCAACGTTGATGTTATATCAATTTTCTCAACCGGTTTTATAGGTTAGGATGTCACGTGAACCCCCTGAAATTTATTTGATCTCTTGTAAAAAACCTATGCTAACTAAGTTACGCTTAAGGGCATGTGACACAGCTAAATACCTATATTACCGACCACAGTTTTTCAGTTCACTGAATGTTTTTTTGAACCTAAGAACTTTTTTTGTAAATAAAATATCGAGCTGAAACTTTGGGAAATGTATTAGAGTACAATAAAGTACGTTTAGGTATTGCATTTTGGTAAGAACTTCACTGAAAATGATTTCATCTTTTTTCTGAACCTCAACATTTTTTGAACGTTCCAACTTTTTTTATACATAAAATATCGGTCTCAAACTTTGAGAAATGCAAGAGCCGAAAGAAAACTACGTTTAAGTATAAAGCTTAATAACAAAAGATGTAAAAAAATTACAACTATCAATTCTATCGGCATCAGCCGGTAACGTTGTACACGAAAATACGAATCCTCTAGAGTCTCGTCTAGTGGCCGCCAGGGTTCGTATTTTCGTGTACAACGTTACCGGCTGATGCCGATGGTATTGATAG
>NC_046662.1:23507961-23512443 GCF_010883055.1 Belonocnema kinseyi | reverse complement strand
TTTATTATTAAGATTTGTACTCAAACGTAGTTTTCTTTCGGTTCTTGCATTTCTCAAAGTTTGAGACCGATATTTTATGTATAAAAAAAGTTCCAACGTTCAAAAAATTTCGAGTTTAAGAAAAAAGATGAAATAATTTTTAGTGAAGTTCCTATCAAAATGCAGTATCTAAACGTACTTTCTTGTACTCTAATACATTTTCCAAAGTTTCAGCTGGATATTTTATTCACAAAAAAAGTTCTTAGGTTCAAAAAAACATTCGGTGAACTAAAAAAGTGAGGTCGGTAATATCGGTATTTAGCTGTGTCACATGCCCTTAAGGTAAATTTGTTATGCAATTTAACTTTAATTTTTTACAATTCAATTTCTTACACAAACTTAAGAATCATAACCTATATTTTGGTACTTACATTGATTCAATGTTTGTAGTTAATATATTTATTATTATTAATGCAGTACTTAAATTGAAATTCCAGCATCTTTTTACAGGTGGAAATAAGTGCTGACAAAGATTCTGATCTCTACCAGTTGGTAGAATATGTTCGTTGTGGTAAAAAGGCTCCAGTAAAATGCGATCGAGGAGCCCAGTCAAAAACCGGTCGGATTCCGACCGGGTTACACTATTTGTATCCGGGATCCGATCGGGTAACCCGGCCGGGAGCCGACTGGGTACACCCGGGCGGAATCCGATCAGCGCAGCGTGAGGAAACCAACCAGATCCGACCGGGCAACCTATTCAGATTCCGGATAAAAGCAGGGCAACCCTGCCGGAATCCGGCCCGAACCCGGTTATAATTTCCACACGGGTTTAAGTACAAAAAAATATAATGTTTAGACGATATAACGAATGAAAAGCTAAAAGTATATTGATTAACAACATGTAAAAATCATACCGTTTAACGATGTGACAGTGTTGTAGTATGATTATCAAGTAGGCAGTTTGATTTAGCCGGTATATTATTTTAAAACGTTTATTTACTTCTTTTTAAATTAATATTCTTGAAATTTGTTTGTCTGGCAGAATAAAAAACCTCTTGTGAATAATTAAGGCAAAATAAAAATGCTGCAGTGAAAATTTAACCCCTAACTCAGAATAATGGATATCCAATTGAAAACGATTGGGAACATTATAGAAGGTAGGATGGCATCAATATTTGAAAACTCAGGCTAAATAAATTATAGGTAGCTCATTACCTTTTTAGTAGAAAAACTTATCCAATCCGTTTAAGTTTCTTGCAATATAACTATTTTGAATTTATAAATAGGTTTGATTTAAAATTCTTGACAATTCAAGTTTCAAATATTTAAAATATTAAAATTTGAATATTTCAAATAATTTGGTTTGCAAATATTTTTATTTTAAAGGTTTGAAATTATTAATGGTATAGCATTAGATTCATTTAGGTTTCATTAGGTTCAAATTTGAAATGAATACACGTGCGGAATTCATCACAACAAATAGTTTTCCTTCCATAAGCACAGCGATTTTTTTATATTTTCTCCTTCCTGAAACATTTTGATTAATGGTCACATATTTCTGTAATTTTTGTCAAATTTTTTATTTGACCGTCTGAAAAAAAGTTTATTTTTGGTCTTCATATCCAGTCTTCATTCTCATAATTTCATCAAGTCTTATGTAAGCGTATGGACGTTTATCGACATTTCGACTTAAAATTCACATGGCATTATTTTCAATTAAACAACGTTAATCCATATCGTACAATTTCAAATGCTTTATTAATAAAAAAGCTTCTAGAAGGCCTGTCGTTGTTACATATATTAATGAACGTTTGAACTCGAAATCGCTGTTTGAAATGATTTAATTAAATATTTAGAACCCTCAGTGGTAATAAAACTTCCACTTTGGTTGGTTTAATTTGAAATTTATTCTTAAATACTTTAAATAACAAAATGTTCAAATTTAAAAGTTGAAACTTTGACTCGTATTGACCCGTGTAAAATTTGTTTAACAAGGATATTATTCCAGATTTTGTCATTGATTTTAGTGGCTACCTTGCGAATAATAGAAAAAGTTCGTTTTACGTCAATCATTAGTGGTAAAGGGGAAGTCACAATCCAAGGATTACCGAATATAATATCACCGACATTGATGTACATTCACTGTTTAATTTAGAAAGAATTTTGTCCATCATTTTGAGTACTTATATTTCAATAAACTAAAAATTTAGAAAGTTGAATTAATAAAAACTTGTTTTATTATAATATGAATTTATGTGTTAATAATTGCGGATAATTAAAAATTGAGACGTCTATCTGACAAAAAATATTTTATCTCTGATATTAATTTTTAATTGTTTAATTTTATTTAAATAATAACAGCTTGACATTGAAAAAAATAGTACTTTAATCGCTTTTCTGAAGTTACACGTTTCTAAATTATTCACTTACTTTTTTAAAACATCTTAACTGATTTTAAAACTTATAACAATTTATACACATTTTCACTAAAATAAACAATCCAAGTGCGCATAATAAAAAATAACAATTTTGCTTCATTATTACATGATCAACTTTTTTATTTTTATCCTGTATCTGATTTTATATTGTTAACAAAGAATACTATTAGCACATTTTTTTCGTAGCACCACTTTCATCTGGTAAGAATTATTTACAAAATGTTCAGTTCCTTTGTTTCATAATATATTCTCTTTTAAATTTATATTATTCCGAAAAAGTAAATAACTGTCTTTAAATAATTCCCGCCAGACAAAAGTGCTGCGATCACGTGGCAAATTCCAATTACCTGATTGGAAACAAATGGAAATGCAAAATGCTCAATCGTTGTCAATCGTTTTGGCACAATTAAGAAACACGATTCGAAACGATTGAGATATTAGTTATATTGTTTCTTATCGATCTCAATTGATTATTTGTAGAAGGGAAGTGCATTTATCAATAAGAATATAATGCAGGTTTACATATAAAAATCTATATTGTTAAATTTTGAAGTTGCATATTTCACTTTGTCAAACTCAATATGGGAAAAATAGAAAGGTGGATTGCATTGTGCTGTTTTACTAGTTATTGCTGGTAGAATTTGCCAGGGTGGCCGAAAAGTTATTTCTCAAAATTCCCTGATTTTTCATTTTTCCTGATCAATAACATTCAAATACCAGCATTTTAATATTGTAATATTTTTAACATAGAATCTTTTATACGCGAAATGAAACAAAATTTCAGATATAAATATTCCAATTTGTTGATTTATTTTAAACAATAAAGCTGACTTTCCTAACATAAAATATGACTCTTTAACTAAATATTTGAATTTTCAAGAAAATAATTAAACTTGCAACAAAATAGCTCAATTTTTAACCTAAAAAGATGAAATTTCATTTTAAAAAATCTTAAACTAAAAAGACGAATTTGTACCAAATAAAGATTTTTCAGTCATGAAAGTAAAAAAAAGTCATCTGAATTGTTGAACCTTCAAGCTAAAGGGAGCTTTCTGCACAAAAATTGAATTTTCCATCAGAAAATATTAATCCTCAGCATAAAAATTAATTTTAAACTAAAAATTTAAATCTTCAACCAAAGAGATTAATTTTCAACTAAGTATATGAATCTTCAACCAAAACAATTATTTCTCAACAAAATGGTTTAACTAAACTATTATAAAAAATAGTTAAATTTTTATCCAAAAAAGATTTCATTTTGACTTTTCATAATCAAAATGTGAGTTATAAACAAGAAGTAAATTTTCTACATGAATACTTGAATTTTTTACCCAAAAAGATGAATTTTCAACAAAACACTTGAATTTTCAACCATAAAAAGATGATTTTTTAACAACTTTGTTGAAATTTTAACCAAAAAATTCCATTTTTATACTAGAAAGATGCTATTTCTACTAAAATAGATGAATTTTCAAATAAGTTGAATTAACCTAAAAAGACGAATTTTCAAGAAAACAGTTGAATTTTGTTTAATAAAGGATATAAATAGAAATATAAATACAAGGACCATAAATTATAAATAAGAATATTATATGAGGGTTACCGCAAAACTTCATAACAAAATTCCCTAATTATTTTTCCCTGCCCAATTTTTCATTTTCTCTGATGATTAATATTCACAGACCAGAATCTTTCACTTTTTAAAAATGTTGCTTAAAATAAATATCTCAAAATCTTAAACTTAAGCTCAAATCTTTAAATTTCGCAAGATTTTTTATTTAAATACCTCACTTTACCCTGTCTAACGAAATTCTCTGACTTTGAAAAAAATGTTGTTGGCTAGGTTCGTTTCTCACTCATACGGTTTCTTTAGCGCGTAAAAGTCAATTCAGATTAACCTTCTGTACAGTTACTGCGAGCTAATTGATTAATTTGCGAATTAAAAAAAATTACGTACATAGATGAACCCCCCATCGTAAAAAAATCTCCCGACATCTCCCACCTCTTGAGCTGTCACGTAATTTAGGGTAGGGTGGGGCGAGATGAGCATAGCTGTCCTTTTCAC
>NC_046662.1:23501268-23507861 GCF_010883055.1 Belonocnema kinseyi | reverse complement strand
AAACATTTTAAATTAAAATTTTGTCTCGATAAAAGTTACTAAAAAAGTATATGTGGAATTAGAAACGAAAATTAAGAACAAGTGCTCTTGGCTCATATAGCCCCATGCCTAGGGAGGGATGAGCCAGGGATTGGGGCGAGATGGGTCACTTAATTAAATGACTTATTATATATTATTTGTAATTAACAGTCTTGTTAAGTTTGAGTATTTTAAAATAAAAACATGTCTTATACATAGCTTTCCAAAATTGAACGGAAGATTTAAAGTATTTAACTTCAAAATGATGCAATTGTTAATCCTTACCGCTACCGTAACTAACACTACAAAGAGTAAATAAAAAAACGAATTATATTCACATATCTTTCAATAATTATATGACAGAAATAAATATAGCAATTTTTCGACTTGACCATCCACATTATCTCATTAAAAGATAAATTCTACAATGCGTGAACTCCCAAATACTAGACTGGTCTACTGCATTACTGCATGATACTGAATTTCATATACATTGAGGTATTCAACTGTTTTTTAAACGTCTGCCGTATTTTTAAACCACGACTATGTTTTTTCTTATTTTTATAGCATTTTACGAGTTTTAAAACAAATTTATATGAGAAATACACTAGAAAAAGTGCGCTCTCTCTTCTAGTTGACAGCAACTCATATTATTTGATCATACCTATAACAGTGCTGCTTCCATAATTTTTCTGAGAGTTTTTGTCGACAAGATTAGTTTTTTATACGTTTACGCAATTATTAACACCCTGCACAATCTGATAATATGAAACATTGCATCCTAACCTACTGACTGCTACACTAAGAGGTTAGGTCAATGCACAGGAAGAGGTGGTTCATTCCGCCCCAGAACAGTGGCTCATTCCGCCCCATATGACATTTCTTAGTCAAATCAACATTTCAACTATTTCGGTATTACAATTATATATAAATCTGTTGAAAACTTAAGGTCTAATAAATAAGCTATCTAAATAACCAGTGGAAAAACATCTAATATGTGATTTTGCGTTATTCTTGACCCTTCTAAATAAATGCAAAATATCAGGATACAGGTCTTAAAATTTTTACTTTCGTTTTTTCCAGATTTATTCAACATTAAGCGAAAAATTTTCAAAAAACAAGTTGGATAACGTTTTTCTTCATATTATTTCAAAAAACATTTACAGAATAAACGATAACCTACGAGAAAATTAAGAGACTCTTCTTACTCCCTATGCTCATCTCGCCACACCCTACCCTAAGTACGGTACCTCATTTTCAACCATAAAAGTCATTTTTTCCCACCCCGATAACACAAAATGAGGGGAAGAGACTTTAAGAAATAATATTTTTTGAAACCACCCTAATCTCTAATGTACCGTTTGGACCATGAAAAGCCGCATGGTGAAACTAGTAGATGTCGCAACCGGTACTACCAAAGCTTCCAACTACTTCCAACCTCAGAAGGTAACAGCTTGCGGCTCAACGGACAGAAATCTGTCTTGAAAAGCTCTGCACCCAACTCTACCGACTGTGGTCAAATCCGGGGTTCTTCAGGGTTCCTGGTCTAAGTCCACTGGGCGCATGCCATAATATTGCTCTATTTCTACCCATTTCTATCTATGACAGCATGACGGGGACAAGCAGGGACACGCGTCCCTTGACTTACGAAAGTGGGGCGTGGTGAGGGGTTGAGGATGATGGTGTCCGGTGGGGTTGCACGAGGTGGAAGTGGAGGTGGAGGCACAGGCGCGTAGCCCTCCGCACCAGATTATCTTTTTATGCCTTCTGCTCGCTCGTGTGCTCGTTCGCTCCATTGTAGCCCCGTGCGCGTGTGTCAATAGCAGGGTAAAGTTTTTCCAACCCCAAGTGAAGAAAGTCCGTCAGGTCCAGGCGACGACTTCGAGTCATGGATCACGAGGGTGGCCCGGTTTAGCCGAGGTGGACGAGCCTCGAGCCCGGAACATTGTAATCATCCCCGTGGTTTTTTGTTAGTGAGCGTGCAGTGACGTGCCAGTCGGTCAGTTGAGCCAATTAAGTCTGTGCGACGAACCGGGTGACCGCTGTCGCGGGGAAAGTGGCCCTCGAGGTTACGGGGCCAGAAATAAAGTGGGTGTTGCCGGAGTGACTTTTTTGTGATGAGACCCCTAGAGAAGAGGGTTGAAAAATCATGGAAGTCTTGGGTCGATCCTGCAAGTCCTGGAAGTCCTGGAACCAACTCATTTTCGAGGAAGATGTTGATCGTCTCCTAGTCGCCCTGACCATCCCTCGTGAGTTATTTTCAAAGTTAATAAATGGGGTGGCCCTTGACCACTGATCTAATTTTCGGATAGGGTTGTTTAGGAAAAATAGTTTCGAAATTACTTTCGAGGATTAGATTAGACGATGAGATTTCTTAGTGTTTAAAGAGAAAGAATTAATTGCGATGAATTCGTTAATAGAATTTGTTAAAATTGAGTCGTAATTTTTTTCTTAGACTGAAGCAAAGCAGAGACAATCTATCAATGAAAAAATGGAAAATTAACGATATTTCTACCTGATCAGTGAAGTATGTTAAATTTTGTAGGAAATACTTTGATATCTATGGTTTTAGAGTTCATATTTGAGGAAATTAGAAACTTTTCTACTATTGGTTTGAAAATGTTGAAAGAAAATACAAATAGCGTAAAAGCTGATGCAAGAAAATATTTAAAAATTAATTTTTAAATTGCGCGAAATAAGGCAATCTATTTTTAAAAGTGAATATTTTTCCACATTAGTGAAATTTTTCCATTTCATTTCAGATTTTATCTAAAAAAAGAACTAAGTACTTTATGTGTGGAATCTACATAGTAATCTATAGTATGGAAATGATATTTAGTATTAGTGAAATTTAAATTATTGTAATTTATGATTATCTGTTTTTCAAATTCCTATGGTAAATCATAACACTAAATCTGAAGACATAAATCTATTATTAAGATACTAAATGCCTTTTAACTTATTTATCACATACATTTTGCAAATAACTTTATTTTTATTTAAAAATTTGATTTAAAAAATTTAAAGGCACAGGATATTGTCTCATTAAAATTGTTATGTTTTGGTTAGGGATTCGAACGAAATTAAGGGGCATTTTCAGATATTTTCCAATTATTTCTTAAAATTCCATATAATTTACCTGAAAATAATGCTAAGTATGAAATGTCACTAAAAAAGAATGCAACTACGGAGGTGCATTGTCAAATTTGTGTTTCGTAAAAGCTTTAAGTGGAAAGAAACAAAAAGGAACGTAACGAAAGTTTCATAACGTTCCTTTTTGTTCTTTTTTATATAAAATGCGATTAACACATAATTTTGACATTGAGCCTTCGAAAGCTTATTATGTTTTTACAATTTTTTGGACTAAGCTTAGTTTTTAGCCAAATTCTTTTGAATTTATCGAAATAATTGGCAAATATAAAAAGATGCCCCTTAATTTTGTTCGAATCCCTGGTTTTGGTCAGAATTTTCACAGTTGTAGCCATCTTTTCAAACTTTGAGGACTTGGAAGATTTTGTTTATTTTTATATGGATGAAGAACTTACAGGGAGAAAAATAAATAAATACAGGATTTACATTATACGCAAATCAGGTCTTCATTTTATCCCTCTGAAATTTTTGCGTTGAGCCCATAGTATTTAATTTAAACTTCTAAATGCAAGCCGAAAAATAAATGTGTAATTGAATTCGAAATTACAACATTATACCGGGAAGGTGTAGCCTATTTTGTAACGGTTTGTGATGATTTGTCATGTGTTTGGGGGGGGGGGGGGCACGGAAAATATGACATTGCATATGGAAAATATATGTGTGAATCACAATCTTTTGAAAAGCTTCAAAAAATGAAAATGAGTGATTTCCCATTTTTATTCATTTTTTAATTAATTCCTGTTTTTTCAAGAAACTTTCCCTTTTTATCGTTTCTCGTTTAATTGCGAACTGAATTAAAAGATCCCGATAAGAAAATCCAAGTATTCTTCGTTCAAAGTTAATGTTTTAAAATTATCTTATTATTATATATTATGTTGACAATTCTTGTTTTTTCTTATATGCCAAATAATTTTCTGAACTGCAAATTTATCTAATCTATTTTGACTGAAAATTGGTTTTTTGTTAAAATTTCAGCTCTTAAATTTGTGATTTTAACCCTTTTTTTCGTTGAAAATGCAACTACTTGGCTGAAATTTGAACTGCTTTAAGAAAAAGTCAAGTTTATTGGCTTAAGATTTATATATTTTTCTAGATATTCGTTTTTTTGTTTAAAAATGAGGTATTTTAAAAATAAAAATTCAATCTGATTTTGGTGAAAATTTAGCAGTTTTATGGGTTGAAGATTGAACAATTATGTTGAAAATTTATTCTTCCTGTAGTTCAACATTAATTTTTTCAGTCAAAAGTTATCTATTCAATTCTTGTTTTGAAAATTGATAGTTTTTATTAAAAAATTTAAATAAATCGTGGCAAATGTATGTAGCTTGCAATAAATGTATCTTTTTTGTGCTAAAGATCAATATTTTGAACTGTTGAAAATTAAAATTTTGGTTGGAAATTCATATTTTTGGATTAAAAATTTAATCGTTTTGTTGAAAATTCGTCTTTTTCAGTTGAGATTATATTATTCTAGTAGAAATTTCTACTAATTTAGTTGAATATTAATTTTTGTTTGCATGAAAATTCATTTTTTTAAGTAGAAAATGCAACTGTTTGGCAAAGAATACGCCTTTATGGCTTGGAAAGTCAATAATCTGGTTAACATTTTTTCTTTATTCAATGAAAAATATTTCTTGCTTGAAAATTCATCCCTTTTTGTAGAAATTTGATCTGTTTTGACTGTTGATTCAATGGTTTTGTTGCAGATTTGTTTTTAATTTATCTTTTTGGGTGATTTTGACTATTTTGGATTTAAAAATATAATTTTTTTTTGAAATTAATTAATAATTAGAATTAATAATTTAATTAATTAATAATTTTATATGTCTTTTTTTCTACTGGTCTTAATCAATATTATTAAAATATTGATTGATCTTAAGATTGTGAAAAAAATGCTCTCTAGCTCCGCTGGGATATCAGCCCAGGTCCTTCAGATTGCCGGTCTGATGCTCTACTAACTCCAGCGGAGCTAGAGAGCATTTTTTTCACAATCTTAAGATTAATCAATATTTTAATAACATTGATTGAGACCAATAGACAAAACCAATGACATCTAAAATTATTATATTTTTTGTTGAGAATTCATCTTTTTTTTATTAAAAATCTCATTACTTGATTAAAAGTTGAACTTCTTTGTTATATATTTTTTAGATTTATTAATTTACTCAAAAAATACTATTTTTTTCAAAAATCATCCCTCTCGCTTGAAAGTTCAACTATTAGGTTGTAAGTTCAACTGTTTGCCTGTTGATTCATTTTGGTTTGTTGAAAAGTCATCTATTTGGTTGATTAAAAATAAAAAATTCATATAAATTATTTGGTTGAAAATCATATTTCTTTGTTTGAAATTCACCATTTGACATCTTCGAAGCTCGAAAATGTTGAAAGTTTATAGATTATTTAAAAATAACCTATAAATCCCAAATTTTTCCATTTTCCTTCCTAAGAGTTATTCATATAAAAAAATATGGAAAACGTCTAAAGTATCAAGCTTTAAACTGAAATTTTTCATATTACAGGATCGAGATGTAAAAGATTCAAATTTTAAATAGAACAAGACAAATTAACTGTTTTTTGGTGAGTTTTGGTTTTCAAAAATTATTATTTCAATTTAGACAAGACAATAAAAATGTAGAAAAATGGTAGGTTTTAATTTATTGCAGAAATAACATTTTTGACTGTTATTTTACAATAAAGGTACTTTTTCTCAAGTCAAATATGAATTGAAATACTGTTGTATGCATCTGTCATTTAAATAAAATTTTACAAGATAGAGATTGAGTTTTTCTCAGTTGCATCATGCAAATAAATATTACATTTTTATCACCCTTAAATGTTGAAAATGAAATTTTTATATATAAATAAAATGATTCAATACATTTAATAATTGACTTAAAAATGCAAAAGGGACCCATTTAAACTAAAAAAGTGACCAAAAGTTACTTCTATCATAAAAAGTGACTGAAAGTGTCTTATGTTCCTTTGAAATTAAATGAAAACGATTGAATCCGATGAAATGTATACGAGTTTCAGGTAAATTAAAAAAAAATAGCGAAGAAAAGTCTATTAAACAAAATATAAAAAACTAAAAAAACCTTTAACAGATTTAGGATTTTTCCACTACAAAAATAAAGTTTTAACCAAATAGTCGAATTTTGAATTTTTACCTTACAAAAATAAATTGTTAATATAAACGACGAATTTTCGACCAACAGTATTAACTTTCTACCAAAAAAGACAGATTTTCACCAAAATACATGAATTTTCATGTAAAGAAGGTAAATTTTCAGTAAACATGGTAAAATAGTGTATTTTTCAACCAGAAATTATTATTATTATTACACCATTAAGCCATTTCCCTTTCGGGGTAGGCGTGACTCACTCGGCAGGGGAAAGGAGTAGTGTGTGGAAGGGATAGAGATTTT
>NC_046662.1:23487188-23501168 GCF_010883055.1 Belonocnema kinseyi | reverse complement strand
TCAATTATACTGCGGCTATTTCCTTTAGACCAGGTGTACATGTGGATCATTTTATGCCTAAACCAAGTATTTGTAATAAACAGACTCCTTTCTAAGCATAGATCAACTAGTTTATCTCCGTTATAGTTTGTTCTTGGATCCCCAAAATTACCTAATACTCTTACTGTATCCTGATTTTGGATACCCACACAACCGTTCATGTCTCCTAGTTGAATTATTCTTTCCCCATGTTCGCAGATGTTTATTGTGTCATTTAAAGTATCCCAGAAGGCGTCTTTTACTTCTCTAGGATCACTATCAACCGGCGCGTAGCATGCTATGATAAATAGTCTTCTGATTCCTACTTCCATTCTAGCCCACAGCAGTCTGGGAGACACGAAGCCATGGTCTCCGTGATGCTGCTTTGCTCTTTCATTCAAAATGAGACCTACTCCTTGTTTACCATGTGATTCACAGTCTACTCCTGACCATATTTCTAATCCACCTTTCAGCACGCCGTTTTTTATGTCTTTAGTTTCGCATCCCTTTTTCTTTGTTTCGGGCACACATAAAATATCTAGTTTTTTCACATCCATAGTTTCACGCAATTCTTTTACCTTGAAATCATTTACTCCCCTAGCATTCCAAACACCCAGTCTCCATTCGTCGCCTGAAACATGACCTTTAGATTTTCCGTGTGCATGACTTTTGTCAGTAAAAGTTCCAGTCCTTTCCGAGGCTATTTTGTAGTTTGTATTATTCATTGTTTAGATTATACGCCCAACTAACACCTTTATGCAATAAGTTTATTTTGTGAGTCGAAATCATGTAGAACTGGAACCAAGAGAGTCGTCTTGGGTTTGTGTTTTTGTTTTCATGCTGAGAAAGTCACCAGCCTTCAGCAGCGTTGTGATATATGGAAGTTAGTATCCGGCCGTCTTCTCAGACCGTACCAAAGACATATATATATCTTTTCTTGTGTGTTTATTTTAGGCCTATATCTTTAAATTTACAATAAAAAGCGAGCCCCCCCCCCGGTTCAAAATCTCAGCGTTATTTTTAGTTTGTAGGTTTAAATTTCCTTTGTTTTCTTTCTTTTATCGTGAAATTATAATGCATTGTTATGAATTACTTATCTTTAAGTACGTTTCCGGATTTCCTAGTAACTGCATATCGAAGCACAATTTTAAGAAGGTGCATTTATACCAAATTGAAAATTTTCTATTTTGCTTTTTCTCCAACCGAGTATATAAGAGACCGCTCTCTTTCAGATTTGCCAAATGATTTTTCAAATCAAATAATGAATCGACAATAAACCAAAAAGATTAAATTTCTATAAAAAAAGATAATTATCATCGATAAAGAATGGGATAGTTACATTATTAGTTAAAAATATTAATTTTCAATTAAACAAACAACTGATTTTCGACCAAAGTCGAACAATTGAATGAATGTTTAACGAAATACTTAAATTTAAGGATTTTTCAACCTGAAAGATAAATTGTCAGTAAACAAAATTAATTTTCAATTTCGACCAGCATGAAATAGGTAAACTTTTAACTAAAAAAATTGACTTTCAACAAAAAAAAAACAGAATTCAACCAAAAAACATCTGCCCGCTATTATTTATCTTAAACAGAAGAATGCATTTTCTTAAGTGTCGAAAAAATTCGAAAAAGGAATTTGGAAAAATCTGAAAATAATTATTCTTTATTTTAATAATAAAATGTTGGATATTACTGACTCTAGACAGTTTAATACTGGTACTTCTGTTTTCTTTTTCTTAACTTAAATTTTTTTAGCCTCCCTAGTCCCTTTATTATTTTCTGGTTTGCATTCTGATCAATTTAATTTTATTTCCTTGCCTGTATAGCCCCTATAGAACCACATGTACACAAAACTTCTGTTTATACATTTTTTCTGTCGAGCCTTCAACTGCAAAGAAACGGTTCAGCTGTCTTTTCTCGTTTAGCAAAGAACAAATTAAGAAACCTTCCTCTAATGGAGTGAAAATTCCATGTCCATGAGCAAAATTCAAGAACTTTTCCAGTTCTTTTCAGGTAAAATAGATTTTAAGGACGTCTGTAGGTTTTCTAGGATTTCCAAGATGCTAGAAACCTTGATTATTTCCAGTAGTTACCTTTTTTAAATTCTCAAAATTCATTCAAGCTTCAGAAAAAAGTGAAGGAATCTTTTTTATTATATTTCTTTGAAAAGGAATGCTGAGTCTAACGAGTTCATTTTTGAGTGGCAATTTACCGGACTCATTTTATTCATCAAGCTGAGGAAGATTAATGCTAGAAAAGTGCCCAGCTAAGAAAAGGTCGAGAGCAATAGACTGGTTAAAATAGAGGTCGGTTAGATGCAAATCATAAGTGTCTACAGCGAGCTCAAACTGTTGTAATTCCACAGGCAATTGAAAACAGTGCTTACTGCCTAGCCTTTTCAATGCAAATGCTTGAGCACGTAGTGCACTTTTAGTATGTATACTAAAATTATCAAGGTATACTGTAGTATACCCTGATAATGACAACCTAAGATATATACAAGTTACATTTCTAGTTTCTACTTAGACCTTATAAAACGAGGTTTCACCCCAGAAGCAACTTTGCGACGTCTTACATTTTACATCTTGCTTTTCAGTTTATTTTTGCGAGGGTCGTTCCCAATAACGCTGCATTTACCCATGCCAAGATCCATACGATTTCATCCACTCTAATCTTCCTCGTCCACAAAGTTCTCTTTCAATCTGGATCGATATGTTAATTTTCGAAATGATTTTTTTCAGATTTAAATTTGATTGTTATTTGTGGATTGAGCAAACAAAACGTGATTAATCTTGAGGGGGAATTCACTAGAAAACCAGGAATGACCAGGGAATTTTTATATACCTGGAAAAACCTGAAAATGGCAGGGATTTTTTTATTATGTCAGGAAACTTTTTCGAGAGCGTGCTTACAGTTTTTTAAAAACTTAATATAAAGTCACAGGACAATGCTTTTTTATTAAAAAAAGTAGCTTTGTATGACTGACATTAACTGCTTGGTTAAAAATTTCTTCTTTTTGTTAGAAATTAATTTTTTAACTGAAATTTTTACTATTCTATTTTTGGTGCAATTTTTTTTTTAGTTGAAAATTCATGCATTTTGTTTAAAAACTGTCTTTCTTTGGTAAGCAATTATTCTTGTAAGTTGAAAACTTATCTTTTTGGTTAGAAGCTCATTTTATTAGTTAAAAATTTGAATATCTTTTTAAAAAAGCGTTTTTTTCGGTTGAGAATTAATGTATTCAACTGAAAATATAACTAATTCATTTTAGTTACATTTGTTTTTTTTTTAGTTTAAAATAAAACTCTTTTTGTTAAAAATTGATGTATTTTGATAAGAATTCATTTTTTTTGGTTGAAGATTCATCATTCTAACTAAAAATTCATCTCTTTGGTCATAAATTGAACTACATGCTTTGTTGAAAATTAAGTTATTTGATTCAAAATTCATTTATTCGGATAACAATTCATGTTTTTAGTTAAAGATTTGGTAAAAAATTAATCTTCTTGGTTAAAAAGTTATCTTTTTTGATAAAAATTCATATTTTCTATTAAAAATGTATTTTTTCTTCTTGAAAAATCATGTACTTTGTCAAAAATTCTTCTTTTTTTTAATAGAAAATTGATCTTTTTGGTTTAAAATTTAACTATTCCATTTGAAGATCTATCGGTTTTGTTAAAAATGTATTGCTTTGGTTGAAAATTGAATGACCTCTTTGAAAATTAATGTTTGTAATTAAAAAGTTGAACTCGTCCACTTTTGGCTAAAATTGGTATTTTTTAGTTGAAAATTAAACTATGTAATCAAAATATCATGTGTTTTGTTAAAGATTAATCTTTTTTGGAAGAAAATTAATCTTCCTGGTTGAAAATTAATCTTTTTGGTTAAAATTCAATTCAATTCAAATCTATGACAGTTCAAGATTTATCATTTTACTTGAAAATTCAAATATTTTGTCAATCATCAGTCTTTTTCCGGTTGAAAGTTAAAGTATTTTGTTGAAAATTATTTTTTTTTTGTAGAAAATTAATCTTCTTGGTTGAAAATTGGGGTGCATTCGGTTATTTGAATTTTCATAATAGAAATTAAGACACGCTGGCAACATCCGATCTTGTAGAATAGAAAAAATTTGTTTTTAAGTAAAAATGACTTCTTTTTTAGAAGAAAAATGGATTCAAATGTCTAGACGAATCTTTGAAATTCCAATGGAAATCCATTGATAAAATCTTAATGTATAGGTCTATTATAATTTATTATAATCTGAATGCATCTTTTGCTATACCTTGCATCGTTCACGAGAAAGATGCTGTACAAAAATATTTGAAAGAATACTAAAAGTGGCGTTTTCCAGAAAATATTGGTATCATGTCTGCGAAGGGACAAAACCGATTTTCTGTAAAACTCAGCCTATTAATTTTTTCCCACATTTTGTCACAGAAAAGTTGTTTTTTTTCGCCAACTGAAGTTTGATAATAAAATCGATAATATTCCAAATGTACAGAAATAATCATCTCATTTTTTTTCAAAAAATTGAATTATCACGTTTTGTTCACTTAGTTTTCAAATGTTCATGCTTTATATACTTTATGTACTTGAACAAAAAAGAATTGAAGGGCTGAGGATGAAGACCATATTTAAAAAAGATTTCTTTGATATAAGTTGTAAAATCTAATGAACTTTTATATGACTCTTGATCTTATATTGTAAGCATAATATCAAATTATTGCGTTTTATTTATTTGTTTGTTGTTGTTTGCCAAATTAGTCGACCCTGACAGTAACTGGGGTTGAATAGAGCTATAGGGAAGATGGGTAGAATGTCGCTTTCTCTATTTTTCTGTCTGTAAACAGGAACCGCTGGCGTGTAAACTTTGCGTTGACGGAAATAATGCTCATCTACCCTTTTTGTTTTTATTGTGGAATGTAGACTTTATGTATACCGAAGAGAGGAGTATTATATACAGCAATAACGGCACTTGAGTGCTTCCTATGCTAGGGTGCTAGTTCTCTGTGGAACTCGTACTTCACAACTGCATTTGACCTTTGACTCCGGAAAGTAATTACCCCTTGGTCACTGTTTTTATCCAAAAGCCGAACCTTTTAAAGTGCCCTGGCTCTCGTATGTGTCGGTAAAAATTGAATTCTAGGGATGAGCAATTAACAGGCTGTGAAGACCAACATTTTTTTACTTTTTTGCTACTTTTTTAGATAAGGCTACTTTTCTCCTACTTTTTTCAATAAAAATCCACTTTTTTGATACTTATTTCAGCAAATTGATCCCACTGACAAAGGAAACTACACCTAAAAAAATTAGTCAAAGTAGTCACCGTGCGCCTACAAAACAGGTTTTTGTAGCCCATTGAGACGTTAATTAAGTCGTTTAGACCTCCACCTCCGATACTCTCCCTGTCCTAAGTCTCCTAAATTCCTCTCCCCTACTCCCCTTACTTCTCCTGCATTCATCACCCCTCACTTCACCATTTGCCCACCTTCCCCAACGTATTCCTTCTTTACTTCCTCCTCTCCTCACTTTACCAGCTAACACTCTCCTAACTCAACTTCTTTTTCCTAGCCCTCACTTCCCTTCCACTACTCATCCTCATTTCTAATAATTTCCATTACTTCCCCTCAATTACGCTCACTTTCCTCATCACTTTTTTCCTCACCCCCCCCCCCCCCATAATTACTAATCTCTTTCTCTACATCTCCTCCCCTCATTTCCTCACATATTACATCACTTCCCACACTTTCCCCTCAATTCCCTTAATTCCCCTCAAATAATTTCCGCCCATTTCGCTCACTTCCTATACTTGTTGTTGACAATCTCTGGACAAAATGAAAAGTTTTGTTTAAATCGTGAAACATAAAGTTAAAAAATAAAAAATGTAATTCTTGGAATACGAGTGAAAAATAAAATAAAATGTCTATGGATAAACTGATTCACCTTGAAAGGATCGCTTTCGCGTCAATCATGAAAAATAACACTAAAAATAAAAAATAGATGCTTGAAAAAACGAAACAGGATACAGAAAGATGTTTATGGAAAAATTATTAATCTATAGGAGGTTTAAACAAAATTTCCATGACCATTTCATGATAAGATGCGTAGTTTATGTTTTAATCTTAAAAAATAACATTAAAAATTAAAAATTCTAATCTATGGAAACACGATACAAGAAAGAAAAAAATGTTTTATAACACAAAGTTTCGCCTGAATTAGATCTACGAATCTGCTTTCGACAACTTTTTATAAGACATAAATAAATAAATTAGGTAATATTTATGTACTTTACAGATTCTTTTTACAAATAGTGTTTTCGGTGGGATTATTTTTACTGAAGATTTATTTCATACTCTACTAAAATTATTTTCCGTTTTTCACTCAGCGATTATATATTATTTTCGGATTATAATTCTTAATTAATTCCAGTTTCTTTTTTGGGCCAAATTAGGTCGATGCGAATCAGAATGTCGGATTAATTTTTTAGTAGAAGACTATTAAAGTGAAGTTATAGTCTCTTAGAGTATGGAATTTTTTCAGCCAACACTATCTAGGCTTTGGTAATGAACTGCCACGGAAAATTAATTTCCTGCCCTTAGAGTAACGGTTTGCGTTTGAGTACTCTCATTAGATAGATATTAAGGGTGTCATTAGTGGACTTTTTACCCATTGCTATTTTAGTCATATAATATCTTGAAAATTTTTTGATAAAAAATCTAAATTAAAGAAAAAACTGAATTTTTTCATTTTTATTTAAAGTTTTTTCTAGTGCTCCGTGTTTGATCGATTAAATGTTTAACCAATTTGAATAATATTTGTGTTTAAACGTTTAGACAGCCAGCAGAAAAGTTTATTCAGCTAAACTTCTTATTGTATTCAAATTCTTTTTTATTTAAACAAAGTTCAGTTCATGACCTAAAATTTTATGTTGTCTTTTTTCTCAAACACTTAATTCTTTGGTTGACTATTTTATGATTTTGATGACAATGTAACAATCTGTTAAAAAACTCAACCCTTTTGGTGAAGAATTCAAATCTTTCGTTGAAAATTCGTCTTATGGGTTAAAAATGTAAGTATTTGGTTGACAAATTAACTGTTTTGTAAAAGTTTCTGTAATTTGATCGAAATATTTTGCCTTCTTAACCGACAAATATTTCTTCGTTAATTATTTAAATCTTTTCATACGATAAGTATCTTTTTTGAAAGGAATATTTTCAATTTTTTTTTGGAAGAAATTTAATCGTTTTTGGTTAAAAACTTAACCATTTACTTGAAATTTAATCAGCTTTTTAACTTTTTGTGTGTAGAAATATCAACTATTACATTTTTCATTACAAATTATTTTGTTGTTACAAAATTTAACTATTCAATATTCCGTTCAAATTTTTTTGTTTGAAATTGCAAATACTCGGTTGAATTTCTAACACTTTGTGAAAATGAATTTTTGCTATTGAATTTGTTGAATTTTAATTCAAAATTGATCACTTTTGCTTAAAAATTGACTAATTTGTTAAAAAATAATGTTTTTGGCCGAAGATTTATCTCCTTAGTTGCATATTCGTTTTTGTTGTTGTTAAGAATTAAAAATTCTACTTTTGGTAGAAAATTAATAATTTTTTATTGAATATTTGGCTTTTTGGTTTAAAAATGTATCTCTTTTGGTAGAAATTTCATTTTTTTGTTAAAAATGAAAATTTTTGATTAAAATGACTCGGTTGTAGTTAAGAATTTTATTATTTTGTTGAAAATAATTTTTTAAACTGAAAATTGAACTATTCGATTTTTGATTAAAATATAATCTTTTTTAGGTGAAAATTCAACTATTAGGTTACAAATTCCTGTCTTTTGTAGAAAATTTGATTTCTTTGATGAAAAATGAATCTTTTGTGTTGATTATGCATCTTTTTAGTTGAAAATTGAACCATTATTTAGATCAAATTTTATCTATTTTTTTAAAAGTGCAATATTTTTACGGCAAAGGCTAGGAATTTGAAGCGTGTCAAATTGACTTGAAAACAGTAACCACATTAATTTTATTTCATAGATTTTATTGCCCAGATTTCGTGAAAGAGCTCTTTATTTTCCCTGTTTTTGGATTATTTGGACATGTGAAGCCTGTTATCCATATAGTTGAAAAAGGTTTTTTTTGTGGCTTTTTCTTGCAAGTAGGGCGGGGTGGTCCTAAAAAGGTGTTTAGTCCAAAATTTGAAACATTTTACGCCCTGTTTTAGTTGGTTTCAAGTGATGTCTTTTGGTTTGAATATTTACCTGAAAAACTGAACTACCTATTTGAAGTTAGTTTAAATACAATTTTTTTTAAATTTGAAAAAAATGAAAAGTCTAACCGCACTACTTTTCTCGATTACTAGATCGTTATAAAATTTGAAGGTATTGAAGTTTGAAATAGTTTAATTTGTTCAATTATTAAAAATTTTCAAGTGGTTTAGAAATTACATTTTGAAATTTATCTAGTATCTCCCATTGATAAGGTTAACTAGTTTACAGTGAACTATATTCATATATGTTTGAATGGGCACAACTTTCTGACATTTCTCTTTGCTATATAGATGGAGAGATGGATATAAATAAATGTCACCTAGTTCAAACTATCCGCTGGGGCCAGTGTTCTGTGTCGAAATGAAAATGTCAATGAACACCGAAAAGCTTTCCTCCAATCTTCAAACTTGATAAATTAAATTCTAAAGCCATAATTAAAAATTAAAGATGGAATTAGTTATTTCTTCTTAATTTATAATGTGCCCCCTGAACGGGAGCCCATCCACATTTTAATCTACTTATACTTTTACATAACCATTGCTTACATTTTCTTTACGCTTTTAATATCAGCAACTTCTGTTTTTTCTTCGCAATTTTTTCACAACCATTCTTTCATTCATTCTCATTTGCTCCTCTAGCCCCCCCCCCCTAACTCCTTTATTCAAGCCTCACTTGATCCGTCCTCACCTAGAACCTTTACCACATTCTCTTGCCAGGTTTATTTATTTTCCATTCCTTTCCTACATCTTTCCCATACATGCTTCCATGTTTCGTTTTCCCATTCACATATTCTGCACTTCAGTTCTCTTTCTTTTCCCGATACATCAATTCCCTTAAATCGCTTGCCAGTCTAAATCTTGATATTCTGGTCCATCTTCGCTCTCCTGATACCTCTTCTAAATATTTTGGTATTCCTTTCTTTTTTATCATCTTATGCTATACATAAAATTTTAATTTCTGAATTATCCCCCATATTTCTATTAATTGGCTTTTCCTGTTCCTTTTCTCCCTTTTCTTCAATTTTTCATAGTTTACTTCAGCTATCTCTCGTATAACTCTATCACTAAATGGCTTCTTCCTTCCTTATTCTCATCTTCGCCTCTTTCAAACACTTTTTCACTGGCTCCGCTTCCTTTCCTTCTATTAGCTTCGTCTCAAACTTCCATGCCCTCTCCCGCTTTAGGACTTCATTTATCCCTTTACACTTCTTCTCTCACCATATATCCTGGCGTCCTCCAATCTACCTCTATTGTCTACCTTGTATACCTTTCTTGTAAACTCTTCATCTCTTTCCCTTCCTTTCATCTCCATGTCTCTGGTCCGTAGCCTAATACCGACCACGCTAGCGTTTCAAAAAACAATATCCACCTTCTCCTTTCTTTTTTGTACCTTCCTTTCCCATCTTTCATATCTGTTTCAATACCCCTGCCGCTTTTTTCATCATTTCTCTTATATAAACTCTTTGATCCCCATTTTGTTTACCAGGTATAGTCCAAATATTTAAACTCCTTTACTTCTTCTAACTTTACTTTCTTCCATCTCCCAGTCCGTTCTTTCTCCTCCTTTCCTAAACATCATATCATTGTGTTTCCTACATTTAAATTCTACTTTTTTCTATCTACATAAGTATTTCTCTAATCCTGTAATTGAGCCCTCCTTCCCCCTTTATTCCTATAGCTTCTGCTATTAACACTATATCGTCCTAAAATGGAGTATCTTCACTTTTCCCACCCTAACTCCTTCCCATCCTTTTCTCTTCGTTTTTTCAGCAGTCTTAGATTAATATATTAAATAAAATCGGACTCAGAGGGCATCCTTAACCATCCTCCTCTCACCAACCATAAACTAGCTCTTACTTGTTCTCCTACCTTTACTATGCTTTTGTCTCTCGAAAAGTGCCCATACTCTCTTTATTAAATCCTCTCGTATCCCCTTTGTCAGTATAACTTTTTTTTTATCTCGACTCCGTCCAATATGTCAGTTTTTAAAGTCCTTTCTTCATTATGGGTACCATTATTGCTTCTTTCCATAACTCTGGCCAATCCTCTCTACTCTATTGCATAATATCCATGAAAATTTCTTTAATTTTGTCCCACATATTTCCAGACTTAATTCGAAATTTCAGCCATACCAGGTGCGTTTACATCTTTTATTAGTCCCAAGACCTTGATCTACGAACATACTATACAACACTCTAAAATGTTATGAGCATCATATTCAAGATAATAATATTTTCTTTCAAGCATCTAATAAAGGTTCTTAGCAAAAAATTAGCTTTTGATACGATTTTTTATCAACTCCTATGTATGTACGTAATTCGACAGTTAAAAGAATTTCACAAAAAATCTTCAAACTTTGTCCTAGTTTAAGTTTGCATTTTATAAGGTAGTCAATTTATACAATTCAGAGTTTTAATATTTTAATTTATATTAAATGTTCAACAGCTATGTATGTAAAAATTCAACTTTTGGTTTTTGGTGATCGATCCCTCCAATTTTTTCGTTTCCCGAAAAAAATTGCCTGTATTATTTTTTCAAATCGGACAACGTAAACACGTGCTCCTGGGCTTTTTAAATTAACATACGGCCTGAAATGGGAAGAACTCGGTTTTCGCAAAAAAGAAAAAAAGAAGTACTTTTTTAAAACTTTTTGTGAATAAAATATTATTCATCTCTTGAGGAATTTTCAAGAAATAATTTCCAGCCAACAAATTCTTATTTTGACCCACCCCCAATCTGCTTGTATTGTGCCCGGCAAATGCAAAAAATAAAAGAAAAACATCAGTTTCATGTAAGGTTCATGAAAAGGACGGTATTTTTCCATTTTTTTCATCATGAATTACTTTTGTTCGGTAAGTGACAACTTTTAAAGTATTTTTACCTCATTTTAAATATTTTTCAAACAATGGTTTTCTCCCTGTAAATCATGAAAAGTGATTATTTTTTGGGACAAATGATGCTGTCGATGAATGTCAAAGGTACTATTCTTTCTTTAACACATTTTTTATTTATTTAAATAATTTTAACTTGTTTAAACCATTTTTTGACTGTAAATCGTAAAAAATGATTGTTTAGAATTTATGACATAATTAACGAAAATCGAGAATAATATAATTTTTGAAGGATATTTGGCAACTATTCAAACAATTTTCAATTGTTTAAATAATTTTTTCCCTGTAAAGCGTAAAAAGTTATTATTTTTTGAATCAATTACACAATTAACGAAAGTTGAGAGTAATGTATTTTTGTATTAGATATTTTCAAATTATTTCAGCAATTAATAATTATTCACTTGTGTCTTATTATTCAGTATTTCCGTATGTCAAGACGAATATTTTAGTCGCCTTAACAATAAACTTTAAAAAATTATTTACAATTGCTATAACTAAAGTTTAAATAATTGCTAAATAATCTTAACAAAAAAAATTACTCTCAATATACGTTTATCGTGCTATAATTCTAAAAAATAATAAATTTTCACACTTTACATTAGAAAATGGTTTAAAAGAATGAAAAAACGTTTGAATAATGGCCAAATGTCCTTAAAAAAATGTTACTCTCAAAATTCGATTATTATGTAATTAATTACAGAAAATAATAACTTTTTACGATTTACAGGGGAAAACATTGTTTAAACAAATCAAAATTGTTAAAACAATTGAAAATTAGTTTAAAAGATTTGGACACTTGTCACTTATCTCGAAAAAGGGGGGGGGGGGTATTTTACGGGCACAACGCAAGGAGATTGGAGGAGCGGGGGTTATATTAAAAGTTTTTTAGGTAGAAATTATTCCTAAAAAATTCCTTAAAAGTTGACTAAACTTTAATTTTTTTAAAGTTAATAAGTACTTTATTTTCTGCTTTTTCGGAAACCGAGCTTTTTCATTTCAAGCCCCATCATGTTGATCGATTAAAAAAAAGAAGGAATTTCTTTTTCCGAAAAATGAACAAATGATCACCAAACATCAAAATTTGAATTTTCGCACTCACCTAATGTACATTCTTGGAACTGAAAACAAGATTTGGAGTTGATTAAATAAAAAATAAAAACTTAACTACTTGTTTTACCTTCGTCGGGTTTTAAATTAAAAAACTGAGTTGATAGAAAAGTGCAAAGTTATAAATGATCAAAAGCTGAGAACGATTTCTAAACGTTTTCTCCTTTCTATTCTTTTTGATTTTCCCATCGGTAGAAAGAAAATCCGACTAATCAGATTTTCCCTCTTCCTTTTCTCCAGGGAAGAAAAGTCTGGATTTTCAGGTCAATTGAAGCAAGCAGTAAGGTAAGAATAGAAGCCCAGTCCTTGAAAAATAAAAAGATTTCTACTGTGAAACTCTTATTGGAGAAATGAAAGAGAATCGTCTGGAATTTTGTTAAATTTCTAAACAGAAACTATTTTTGGGTACAGGGAATGGTAAATCGGAACAATTTTTAGGGTCCATGAACGGGAAAAAGTACTTACCGCTCACTATTTTACGCGATTCTTTATATGGTAACAGGTACCATAAAATGGTGATATATTCCATACATGCTTAGCCAGTGAAAAATAAAGTACCAATTATTTTTCTAAATTTTTACTAGAATGTATTTTTTTCTTTTTTTTCTGGGATATCCATTATTCTCTAAAAATTTAAGAATAATTACCGTAGATAAGTAGATCAGTTTTTCTTTTGAAATTTTAAAAGGTATTATTATATTTTTGAAGAATCAAAATTACATTAAATGTTATTCAAATTAATTGAATTCCATTGAGTTCTTCAAATTTGGTTGAATTCTATTGAAATCCCTTGAATTCCAATTGAATTCATTGAGTTCCATTGACTTCAATTAATCAGAATTAATTTGTAAAGACCTGGAAATAATTATGTTTACGTTGAACTTATTTGAAATCAGTGCGAGGCGTTTGCACTTTTTCCATAATGAAAATTCTTTAATTTTGATTCTTACAGATTGAATTCGCTGTAATGTATCAAAATTCATATAAACTTTTATATTCCCCTCGAAATTAATGGGGTTGGCTAAGAAAGGTAAAGTTCACAGAGGAATCAATGCTTAATTAATTTATTAGCAATGGAAGAATTTTGCATAAAGTAGTTTAATTTAAAATATAAAAACTTCATATATTTTAGCCGAAATCTCATTAATGTACCGCAATTAAAAGTTTATTTAGAACTATCATTAAATGCACGAACGCGTTGGGATTTACTTAATATATAAACGATTTCAACCTATATTTAAAAATGTAATATTAAAAGGTTTTATATTTATATATTTTTCAAAAATATGTTGCAAGATTTTTATTTTAAAACGTTCCAAAGCAAGCAATTTAAGATTAGGCAAAGTTTTGAAAAAAGGACAATATTTCGAAAGGAATAAAAAGGAATTGAAATTTTATTATTTCTAAATGAAAGCGTTAAAAATTGAATAATTAAAATTTTTAATTGCTTAAATTCAAAAATTAAAAATAAGAAGCTTTGAAAGTCGAAAATTTGGACAATTTTTTAAATAGAAAATTTTATTGAAAAACACTTAAAGGTGTATGATTTCTAAATGGATAATTTAAGATTACAAATGCAGAAAGGGGGAGGGTCGGTAAGGCCGGTTTTTAGCCTAATTTATTTTTGGACCAAAAAATCTGAAAAAATCATGGTAGTATCTTATAAGTATCCCGAGTCGA
>NC_046662.1:23479320-23487088 GCF_010883055.1 Belonocnema kinseyi | reverse complement strand
CTCGGGATACTTATAAGATACTACCATGATTTTTTCAGATTTTTTGGTCCAAAAATAAATTAGGCCAAAAACCGGCCTTACCGACCCTCCCCCTTTCAAAATGTTCAAAAGTGAATAATTTCAAATAGAATTTTAAAACCAGTATCACTTAATATTCAATGGAATTAAAATTGTATTTTTTCTATTTAAAAGCGTCAAAAATGGAATGATTTCGAATTGAAAACTTTTAAATCAGAGCTTCTGAAATTCTAAAATTCAAAATTTGTATTACATTACAAACATTATAATTTGACATTAACATTCAGTAGAAAATATTTCCTATTGTCAAAATATATTTGCCGTCATTTTCACTATTCAAAATGGAAAAATGTTCAATAAATATTTTAAATTGAATTTTTCTAAAAAAACGTTTGAAATAAAGTAATTTTAAATGGGAAAAAATAAAAATATTTCTACAGCGGCACGTTGAAAATGAAACGATTCTGAACTTCATTTAAAACAGACAAAGGTTTAGTTACCTAGAGTTGTAATATTGAAACTTTTGTATACTAAAACTCAAACTTCTAAACTGAAATATTTATATTTTAATCGAAAATTTAAAACTTATGAAAATAAAAAAAAATAAAAATTTAGCTTGCAATATAAAAATTAAGAACTCTGAGATTGTAATCAACCAAAAAAAGAAATTATTCAATTACTGAGGTAACTATTTAAGATAGTTCTATTTTTACGTTATTTTGATTTTAAAAGGTATAATGAAATTGTCCTGACATTTTTATTATTTGAATTTTAAACTATTATCGATTCGGGATAAAACATTATTGTAAAGAATCAATCAAATTATTAATATAAATCTTAAATATTCAAGGTAGCCTCTAAAACAAGATCAATTTTATGATAATTTGCTGGTTATGAAAAATTGTTCCAGCCGTCATTTAATTATGCTTATGTTTAATAGGAAAGAGAATGAAGAACCCTGTAACTGCGGCGCAGACATCATTTTTAAAATTAATATTTAGAGTTATAAATCGTTGATGAAAGTAGCATCCACTCAAAATCTAATGAATACTTACTTTTACGAATTGCTAATACAATTCTGATTTTTCAACCTGAAGGTATTTAAAACAAAAATAAAACCTAAACTTTTCTTGTAGTAAAAACAGAACTCCTATGTAGAAAAAAGTCAAATTTATTTTTAACCTTCAATTTTTTTATGATTAAAGGAAAATATTATATTTTCCGTGTGTAACCGTCTATTTATAAACAGTTTTACATTTTTATTATTTTTACTGATAAATTATGACAGAGCAAGTTAAAGTCAGACTACACAGTTAGAAAAAAGTCGCTGAATAACACCGATAAGTGAATGTATTTTGCTCTTCAACTGAAGGGTGTTATCCCACATCTCTATAGTTGTAAAGTTCGGTGTCGTATGTGAGAGCGTACCTTTTTCATTTCAGCCAGTGAGACTATTGACAGTTCTTGCATCGTTCTGGTGTTACATTTTGCGTAGGCCAGCCTCGTGTAGAGCCGAAAGTGCACGAGCAAGAACCCGAGCCCCCCCAACTTCACGATTAATTTTCGGTGGCTAACTGGCTATTAGGAGGAGTTTTTAAGTAAACTGAATTTTGCAGGGTATCAAGAGAATGAAAGTTCATGCAATTTTGCTATGTTATATCATTATAGAAAAACATAAGGAACTTAATTCATATTAAACCTTCTTGCGCAATTTTGTTGCACAATTTTTTTTAAAGTTTATGTTGGTTTACAAAATGTGCTTTCAAATTTCCGTGAGATTAACAGATATTTCGGAATTTTGAAAGAATTTGAAAATAAATAAAACTCGTGAAGATTTTTGTTGTTTAATTTTGTAAGGTTTCACGGAATTGAAAAAAATATTTCAGGTTCCTAGCAATAATTTAAGTAAATTTTTTATTGCCAAAAATTAATTTCAGGAGATTATTTTACAATATTTCAAAACATTAAAAAAGATTAAAAAAATTATAAAAGTATCTGAAAAAGTTTAAAGGAAATTTCTTTTTATTTTACAGAATTTTCAAAAATCAGTAAAAATTTGAATTATTTTTAAAGATAAGAAGAATAGAAGGTCTGACAAGATTACAAAAAAAAAAAATTATTTTCCTAATATTTGTGTGAAAAGTTTTAATGGTTTTTTATTTTGAAAAATGTACTTTAAAATAAAATTAAAGAAGGCTTTTAAACAAATTAAACGATTTCCTAAAATTTCGAAAAAGAGTGTTGAACGTTTTAAAAGAAAAATGTTTCAATTCACTATGATTAAAAAGTTTAAAAAATGTAAATAATAGAATAAATTCAAGAAATATTTAGTAAAAATAATGAAATTCAAAAATAATTTAAACTTTAGAATAGTTTCAGAACGTCAGTCTTTAAAAATAAAATTCGAATGTTTTTTAAAAAATTACTTTCAGCACATTTCTTCTCAGGCTGAATCCCCGTTTTCAATCGCAAGAGATCCAATTATTTTCAATAAAAATAAGTAATGAAATAAATTATGAAAAATTCTAAAAGAAGATGCATCCCTGTATGCTTTAAGATATAATTTGTTTACTTAGAATAAGTTCGATGCAATTTAAAACAAAAATTTATTTTAAGTACATATAAAATTAGTTAAATTATTTCTAAAAATTGGGAACATTTAAGAATTGTAGTATTAAAATGCACTTAAAATTTAAGATTTTTGTATTTAATTATGATAAGATTTAATAGATATATATGTAAAATAAATCAATTATAATAAAAGTCGATAAACAAAGGACTTTCACACTTTTTGTTTGCGAAAAAGAGATTCCTCAATTCTAAAGTGTGAATAGTAAGGGAACTGACGTCTATTATACATTCATAATTAATGAAAGATTTTCATTTTTCCCTCAAGTAAAATGGACTTATCATTTGATAAAAATGTTGTGAACATTTTTCTTTGAAGGTGGTGTGGAAAAAAGTTTTATTAAAAAATGTATAGGGTTTTCTAACAGACAACTGTATGAATTTGTGACCTTTCTTATTTTTATTTTTTAAGTGTATATGAATCTGCTTTATGTTCTGGGCAAAATCATGTGCTGAAAAACGATAAAAGAAATATATATTTGTGAAACTGGTCCATAAAGTTAAAGCCAAATCTGTACAACCGTTTGTTAACATTTTTTCGAATTTTTTTATATATTTAAAAGGCGATTTTACATAGTGTTTAACTAACTAATGGAGATATTTTTATAATTTTATTTCTGAAATCTATTCCCTAAGCAACATATTATTGCGATACTATAGAAAAAGGTACTTTTAGAATGGTTTTCTCCTTTTAAAATCACGAGATATTTCTTCATAAAATAAAATTTGTTAAATTCATTTTACAATTATTCACAATTACAATTATTTTACAATGGAAATCTAATTGTAAACGCTAAATTTTGTAATATTGAGATAAGTATCTTAAGACATTAAAGGTTTCGTAAGGTTTTCATATATTAAGAATTTTTAAAGTTGAAAATTTAACGATTTTGTTAAACTTTTTTTTTTTAATTATTTTTGCAGTTAAAAAATAATTTTCTTATACTGAAAATTTAACTGTATCATTTTTAGTTCAAAATTTTTTTATTTGAAAATTTAACAATTTTGTTGAAAATGTGATATTTTATTTCTGCTTGGAAATTGACCTGTCTCAGTTAAAAATTAATCTTTTTGGAAGAAAATTATTCTTCTTGTTAGAAATTCATCTATTTTAATTAAAAATAAATTTCATTGGTTGAACACGGATTTTTTGATGAAACTTCTTTTCCTTTGGTATAAAATGATTTAAAGTGAAACCATGCAGTATTTTAAACGAGAAGGCTTGATAAGAATTAAGTTTAGTATTTTAAGTTTAATATTGTTTTTTATTTTTTCTAAAATTATACACAACATGGCAAAACTTCAAAATTTTCTACACGCTCTTTACACACCTTTTACAATTTTTTAAAAATCATATAAAAATGTTGTGTCCTTTTTTAAATTTTCTTTCAGAATTCATTGCATTCCATTTTTGGTAAAAATGTATCTTTTTTAACTGAAAATCCAACTATATGTTTAAAATTTTAACTATTCTGTTGTGAACTCCATTTTTTTTATTCAAAATATTTTTCAGTTGAAAATTAATTTCTTACATCAAAAATCAAACTATTTTGCAGAAAATTAAATTTTTAAATTGAAAATGTAACTATTCTATTTTTGGTTAAATACTTATTTTTTAGTTTTAACATTCATTTTTAAAGTTGAAAATTTAACCATTTTGTTGAATGTTTTGTAAATTATTTTTTCAGTTGAAAATGCATCTTTTTTCAGTATGTAATAATTCTCCTCGTTTGATCATTTTTTTTATTTGAAAATTTAAAAATTTTGTTGAAAATGCGTTGTTTTATTTTGCTTGTAAATAGACCTTCCTTAGTTAAAATTAATCTTTTTTGGTAGAAACTTATTCTTCTGGTTATAAATTCATCTACTTTAATTAAAAATTAATTTCTTTGGTTGAAATTGTATTTTTTCATAAAACTTCTTTTCTTTTGGTATAAAATGGTTGACAGTGAAACCATACAAAATTTTTAACGAATTGTTACGAGTTTGAGTAATTTTTGAATCGTTTTCAAATGTCTAAATATGTTCTAAACTTACTTTAATTGGAAAGCACATTTTTTTAACCAACATAAACTTTGAACAAAATTGTGCAACAAAATTGCACGAGAAGGCTAGATAAGAATTAAGTTCTTGTTTTTTTTTCTAAAATTATATATAACATGTTTAAATTGCAAAAATTTTCTACACACTCTCTTACACCCCTTTTAAAATTTTTACAAAATCATATAAAAATGTTGTGTCCTTTTATGAATTTTCTTTCAGAATTAATTTCATTCCATTTTTGGTAAAAATGTATCTTTTCTAACTGAAAATCCAACTATATGTTTAAAATTTTAACTATTCTGTTGTGAACTCCATTTTTTTCATTCAAAATATTTTTCAGTTGAAAGTTCATTTCTTACATCAAAAATTAAACTATTTTGCAGAAAATTAAATTTTTTTATTGTAAATGTAACTATTCTATTTTTGATTAAATACTTATTTTCTAGTTTTAATATTCATTTTTAAAGTTGAAAATTTAGCGATTTTGTCAACGTTTTTTTTTAAAGTATTTTTTAGTTGTAAATTCATATTTATTAATAGGAAGTAATTGTTTTCGTTTAAAAATTGTATTTTCGGTTGATAATTCAACTGTTTTGTTGAAAATTCGATTTTTTTAGTTGAACAAATATTTTCATATACTGAAAATTGACCATTCTCAGTTACAAATTAATCTTTTTTGGTAGAAATGTATTCTTCTTGTTTAAAAATTCATCTACTTTAATTAAAAATTCATTTCTTTGGTTGAAAATGCATGTTTTGATCAAACTTCTTTTATTTTCGTATAAAATGGTTGAAAGTTCATGCAGCTTTTTGGAAATCAAACTAATTTGATGATAATTTTTTGGTTGTAAATTTATTTTTTAAAATGATAATGTAACCGTTTTTCGTTGAAAATTTATCTATTGTGTTAAAAATTCGTTTGAAAATGAAATTATTTGTTTGCGAATTCGATTTTCTGCTTGAAAATTTAAATATTTTTTTGAACCTTTGATTTTTTGGGTTTGATAATTGTTTTTAACTGAAAATGTAACTATTCAGTTTTTCCTTGAAACATTATTTTTCAGTTGAAATTCAACTATGTGGTTGAAAATTCATGTATTTTATTACAATTTTGTCTTTTTTGGAAGAAGTCTTTTTGTACGTAAATTCATTTCTTGGCTTGAAAATTGGACTCTTTTGTTGTAGATTTAATTGTTTTTTTATTCGAAATTAATTTTTTTTAATGCAAATTTAATTGTTCCATTTTTTGTTAAAAGTAAATCTTTTTTATTAAAAATTAATTTATTTTGTTGAAAATTCCAGTTTTCATCTGAAACTTTAACTAGTCCATTTTTGGTTTCATGTTTATTGTGTCAGTTTAAAATTCGTTTCTAAAGATGAATATTAAAAAATTTTGTTGACATTTTTTTTTTCTTGAAAAATTGTCTTTTTAATTATAAATTTATCTTCTAACTTCTTTAGCTCGCACAAGCCTACATAAGTTAACTGCACGTGCGCGCACAATGCAACTGATCGGTGTTAGTTTTCGCACCTTATAGTGTCGATTGTATGTTTATACCACCCTAACCTCAAAATCTCAACTTTAACAAGATTTTTTCGCCTTTTGTGGTATTAAATACTGTTCGATATTTGTGTGAGAGGTGATTTTTGCGAATGAGACTTTTCTCCCTCGTCTCGCTATTGCGGAAAACTTTTCATTCGCTAAATAATCATCTCACACACCTATCGAAATGTACTATTCTCGCTTCGGCTTAGAGTTTGATTTCACACTTTCCAGTGAAACTTTAAGTTTAGATTAAGACTTTCACATCTCCTCGGTGTGATTCGTTAGTATTTTCAACACTGGGAAGTTGAGAGTTCGTAAATTTACCAACTTTACACTGGAGAAGTGTATTTTAGTAGAAGAAATGCTTTTTCGCACCAAAATATCGCACCGTATCATCACAACTTCGCACTTCGGTGTGACATTGTAAGAATTTTTTCTAACAGTGTAAAGGGTAGGTTTGATACATATTTTTTGTTTTTGTTTTTCATTGCGAAATACAAAAATCTTTCGAACATTCGAAGTTAGTTTGAAGTGTTAATGAACCTCATTATTTAAATAAAAATGTTATTAGATTATAATAATTTGGAAATAACATTCTAATATATAGATCTATACAAAAATTAATGCTTCAATCAATTCAGATATCATACAATTTAAAGTAGGTAAGTAATAACGAAAAATCTGGAAGCGTTGACACACTTCTTACTGAAAATTCCTATATAGGTTTCTATATAGGATACTCTATAGGAGCCTACATAGAATCCTACATAAGATCTTACATAAGAACTTATATTATTCACCTATAAGTGCCACTTATAGGAAAATACATAGGATCCTATGTAAAATCCTATTTACTTTTTGCATTCGTAATTTTATATTTCTGTTTTATTTTGTTTCAAGGTATTTAAAACGCAAAATTTCACACAAAAACAACAGAGCATCAGATCGGCAATCTGAAAGACCTGGGCTCCAGTCCCAGCGGAACTAGAGAGCATTTTTTTTCACAATTTTAAAAATCAATATTAAAAAAATATTGATTCTAGACCAATAGACAACAAAACGAACATCAAAATTATTGATGCATTTTCCTGGTTAAAAACCTTAATATCAAAAACAAAATATAAATTTTCATGTTCACAAAATTAAATCTTACCAGTGTGAGCAATAATATTGGAATTCAACTTGCATGGGTTGCTCGAGTCCCAGCGGAATTAGAGAGCATTTGTTTCACAATTTCAAAAATCAATATCAAAAAAATATTGATTTTAGACTATTAGTCAACAAAATTCACATTAAAATTATTAATACATTTGCCTATATAATATTGGAATTCAACTTGCATGGGTTGCTCGAGTCCCAGCGGAATTAGAGAGCATTTGTTTCACAATTTCAAAAATCAATATTAAAAAAATATTTATTTTAGACTATTAGTCAACAAAATTCACATTAAAATTATTAATACATTTGCCTGGACAAAAACCTTAACATCAAAAACAAAATATAAACTTTTATTTTAAGAAATTTAAATTTAAC
>NC_046662.1:23466184-23479220 GCF_010883055.1 Belonocnema kinseyi | reverse complement strand
TGGGCTCGAATCACATCGGATCTAGAGAACATTTTTTCACAAATGAAAAAATTAATATTAAAAAAATATTGATTCTTGACTAGTACCCAAAAAAAATTAACGTCAAAATTATTATTTACGCAAAAAACGATAAGGTTGATGCGGATACCCCAGAGTACAGAACCCAGTCGTGAAAAAATTGTACCTCCCGATAATCCCTCATTTTAGGTAAAAGTAATGAATTTGTAAGAATGTATAGACGTGCCGCCGCATCGACCGCACCATGCTTTCAAAATGTGGTTTCCTTCGCCCACTGGTAAAAAGATTATTATTAATAAAATTTAATAAGTAAATAAGTCAGATAACAAAAACTTATATACTTATTTAATTAGATATAAATATATTCAGCAGCCTGTGATGCCTCAAGTCCATGTTAATGCAAAAATAAAATCATTTCCATATACTTAAAGGTTAAGTACTGATTTGTCTTATGTCTTGTACTTTAGCTGAAATTTATTCGGGATCCCAATGAGGTTATTTTTTTACTCGGGTTGTTACACGACTCATAAATTAAAATTAAAACCAAATTTGCACAACTCAGTGTATATAATAAATGCTTGTCATAATTTTTTTTCAAGAATTTTTATGAATGATATTTCTGCTTTGGATTGAAGATATTTTAAGATGGTACTCACATCTTGATGTGCATTGTCCAGTTGTTAAAAACTGAGATAGGAGCTGCTTTTCCTGATGCAGTAAAGTTATTTTTATTATCCGGGAATATAGATACCCGGTAGTATCTCGGTACACGAAGTCGTAAAGGCAGTAAATATTGGTTTTTGGTGCAAGGACGATAAGGATACATGAAGCTATAATGTTTACTGCGGTGATGAGCGATAATAGAAAACTGGGAATGATCCTATATTAGCCCTTAACAAGTCAATCTGAAACTAAGTGTGTCTTATTTCTTCGTCTTGACCTAGTAAACTTTGTTTTAAGCTTTAAGGCTTCTCTTCTTGTGGCTATTGACTACTCAGGCTTTTTCCATAAATTGGGATACATTATCATATATTGATTCATTTTTGATTACCACATAATTGATAATAATAATTATCAAATTAATTAATTCACTTTGCTTATATGCGTGGTCCAAATTTTTTTTTTTGAATTTTAATGTATATCCCCTACTCTAATTTGTTCAGATCCATAAAAATAAAGGCGTTAAAAACAAATGATTTCCCATAAGAAAAAATACATTTTTGTATATTTTATTCAGAATCGTCAATATTAGGCGTTTTGAGTTGATCCCGATATTTTTCTTTGCAATTAGCCATATAATATAAATCTAAAATTACTTTTTAAATTGTATACAAATAAGTCAGTATTATAGGATACTAGAAAAACTCCATAAGTGAAAAATTGAATTTTGCAAGTTCTTGGCGCTAATAATTATTTTTTGTGGTTTATTTTGGTACAAATTGTTTATAATATATAAAATATTAATTTACATGGATAGTTTGATGTTTCAATAAGTTATAAAACAAATTATTATTGTTTATTGCAATTTTCTCTTAAACTAGAGCCAAAAAATAATTTCTGAAACAAATTATTATTGCACTTATAACTATCTTCCTTTATTGCTAGATAAGTGTTAAAAAGCCGCGTTTTTTCCGGGTTTCTAAATTATTTTCATCTTTTAAGATAAAGTGAGTTAATAGTTAATTAAAGTTAACAAAAATAATTTATGATTATTTTGAATAATATCTTCTTTGAACAATGTTAGAAAATTGCAGCATTTTTAAACTTTTCAAGTTTTTGTACACTTTTCACCAAAAGTCACGTTTTTTTCTGAATTTTCAATTTTTCTTCGCAATTTCAGTTATGAACAAATACTAATGAAACATGTGGGAGAATCGTTTTTCAAGCAATCTCTTTTTTCAAATATATTTTTCTGAACTAAAGTCAGATATTTGAAATAGTTTTCAAATTATCTAAATGTACCATATTGAATGTAATTTTTTTTTCGAAGGAGCTAGTGAGAGCATTTTTATTTAAATTAGTATTGATAAAACATTAAAAACAATAAAAATACTTTATTAAAAGAAAATAATTTTGATTCATGTTAATTTATTGTTGTATATAGTCAGAAAGTCAAAGAAAAGCTGAAAAATTAATAAAAAAAACACAATTTTCCAACTTCACTCTTAGTTATTATTAATTCGTTATTATTTCGCTGAGAAAAAAGTGGGCAAAAAGTTGAAAATTGCAGAATAAACCGCAGATATCTAGGGATTCATTTAAAATTACACAGCTTAAAATTTCTGTTAGGATGTTGATTTACTTTTGAAATTTTATCGTATTGGATGATTCGAGATGGAAAACTCCTAACTTTTGATCTTTAAAATTGTCATAATGATAACAGTTTAAAATTTTTCATTTTACACATATTAAAAATTCAAGAAGTTTGAGCTCTAAATATTTAAAATAAAAATATCATTAATTGTAAATCTTTTAAATTATGGAACTTCAAATTGTAAATCTTTAAAATTTAATAGTTTGTAATTTTATAAAAATTACTATTATAAATTATGATACAAGATTTAAGTTTTTGAATCAACTATTCTGTAATTTTGATGATTTACATCAGAAATTTCTTGAAAATGAGAGATTTAGAATTGGAAATTTGACTTTTAATTTTAAAAATCATCCAAATTGAAGAATTTTTATTTATACATTCAGACCTCAAATTCAAGAGTTTTCAACTGCAAATCTTTAATATTGTGAAACTTAAAATGTAACTTCTTAAAACTGAAGAGCTGTTACTTCTAACAATTTACGATTTAAAAATATGCAAGTTTTAAGTTTTACGATAAAAAGCAGTAGTTTTTATGATTTACATTCGAAATTTTTTTAATTAGCAAGATTTAGAATAGAATAATTAACTTTTGATCGTCAACTTTATCAAAATTTAAGAATTTTCGTTGCTACATCTTTAAAATGGAAGAGTTTGTAATTTTGAATATTTACAATTAAAAATTATGCGAGCTTCAAGCCTTTTAATAAAAAATTCAGTAATTTGAGTGCTTTATATTTGAAATTTCTTCAGTATGGGAGATTTGCAATTGAAAACCTGACTTTTGACTTTCAAAATCATACAAGTTGAATAATTTGTACGTATACATCTCGAAAATTCAAGAGTTATCAATTGTAAATCTTTAAGATTGTAGAGCTTTAAATTTAAAAATTCTTTAATTGGAAAGTTTTTATTTTCGACAATTAAAACTTGAAAATGATGCAAGTTTTAAGTTTTTCAATTAAAAAGTTGTAATTTTCAGGATTTGCATTCGAAATTTCTCCAACTTGGAAAATTTAGAGTTAAAAATCTGAATTTTGATCTTCAAAATCATCTAAACTTGGGAATTTTTCACATATGCATTTTTAAAAGTAAACAGTTTTTAATGTTAAATCTTCACAATGGAAGTATGAAAAAAGCATTAAGAACTGCATAATTTTAAATTACGTTTACACATTAAAATATCGTTTTATTGCGATATAAAATCTTGTAATGCCTACCGGGATGAAATCTTACATTTATATGAGCTGTTTGAATCTTTAGTTTATTTTATGATTATTGGTTATATTTTATAGTATTTTAATTAGACAGTTATGTGATTTAATAAAATATTAGAGAAAATTGCATAATCTCGTTTTATTACATATTAATGAACGTTCTTGTTGGCCACAATTGTTCTTCCAGTGCTATAAAATACAATTATGATTTTCATTTTCATTTTCGACGCCTTTTTATGAGGATTACTTTTAATTGAATAGATATACTTTCATCCCAACAGGAATTAGAAGAAAAGAAGTAATTTGAGAAGTTCATTTAGGTTTTTATAAATTTCTCTTAATTCAAAGAAATCAAATTTTTTTGTTTCAATAAAATTTTCTCTTTTAAAGGGTTTTCTTCTTTTTGTAGTTATTTTTGGCATGAAATAATTATGTTGAAAAAACGGTATCTTTAATTTAAAACAAATATTTTTCTAAGTGATTGTGAAATTCTGAATCTTTCTGATGGTTCCCATTTTTGTCACTGATCCAGTTGAAAATTTACAATTGAATGTTTTCAAAATTCTTCAATTTCGAATGTTTATAATTTATAGGTCTTTCCGATTTTAAATAGCCACAATAAAGATTCCTTGCAATTTTTAAATATTGCATTTAAAATTTTTAGTTTTTTATGATTTATAATTCAAAGGTATGTAACCCTGAATTATATTTTTGGAATATTTAGGTTAATTGCAAAGATTTAGAATGGAAGATTATTTAATTTTCCAGATTTACAATTAAAGATTATTTAATTTTAAAACTGTACAAATTGCAATTTCTAAATTTTGCTGATTTTGAAGAACAAAAGTGAAGACTTTTCATTTCTAAATCTTTCAAATGTAATAAGTTTCAAATTTTAGTCATTCAAAATTACAGAATTTTGAATTGTGAGGGTTAGAAATTTCATAATTCTGGATGTTTAATTTTTTAAATTAAAGACTTTTCAAATTTAAAATATTTGCAATTTAAAGTTCTACATTTTTAAAACCGCAATTGAAAATTCTTGAATTTTGAACAATAGAATGGAAAATTATTCAATTTTTAATAATTATATTTTAAAGATATGTAATTTTGAATTATTTTTTTGAAATATTTCAATTTCTGAGATATAAAATTTAAATTTATGCAATTTTATAGATTTGCAATTAGGAATTTTTTTATTGCGAACAGTACAAATAAAAGCTTCTATTTAATAATAAATGACTAAAATTAATTGAAAAAATTATGTTACATAAGTCGGAGCGTCGGGGGGTGAGAAGGGCTTAAAATTATTTTATTACTACTTGTTACATGTGAGGCGGAGGGGTAAAAAATTGGCAGATAATGTGTAACGTAATTTATGGATGGCCCTCTAGAAGTAAAAATGATTTTTTTTGTAGGAGTTGTTTCCATTTTTTAATGAAAAAAAAATAGTTTAAAGATGCAACTTGAGACTTGAAAATTCATGAGATTGTAACGAAGCACGTGGTTCGTTATGAAAAAGGGTTCTTACCCGCTCGTCAGCAGGATATGACGGAGGGACGTCCGCTCCAATGGATAGGATCGTCTAGACGTCTGACCAAATACGCTCTTTTCTACTGAAAAGGGTGGAGGTCGACTGCCATGCCAGTCAGACAGGCAGTCACGCCATGGGTCAAAAGCGAGACGACAATTTACCCACAAATCGATATGAAATTTTCAATTTCCCTCAGTATTTACATTCGGATTCCAGCCCCCTCATCACCCTCTAATAACTTTCGATTTCATCCCTCGTCATAGAGAAACAACCAAACAGGAAACAAAAGAAAATTCATCCATCTCTTTCAACTGTCTCTGAAAATTCACTTTCTCCCTTCATCAGCAAAAATACTGCTCTCAGGATATTATTATATATTGGGATAGTCTAAGAAAGGCTTTTCGATTTTTTTTCGATATGGTGATTCTAAGTGTTGCACAGGGAGAGAAAAAAAGGATTTCTTGTCAAGAAAAATAAGCTAAGTTCTCAAATCTAAAAAAATACAAATACTCATGAGCGTTTATAGAAAAATGGAGTACAGCACGTTTAAAAAAAGTATTTTAGCCGGAAATTACCAGAGAATAAGCCCATGGCTCAAATAAATGATGAATTTTCGATTTGAGAAATAATAAAAATATATTTTAATGAAGTTTGGGAAGCTTTTTGTAAACCTGCCGAAAATTACTCACATTTATGACTATCAGAAATTAAAAGAAATGTTAGAAATATTCCAGAAACTTATAAAATACTAAACATTTTCCGATATTTAAAGTAACCTAAACTTTTCGATAGATAACAAAAACTTTTCAAAAATGTACTTTTGTTGAATAAAAATTTAAATTATAGATAAAATTCCTGGATTTTCTTAATTTTTATAAACTTACTGATAATTATAACAGTTATCTGCTACAGTTTCAGAATTTGAATGAATTACTCACATATGTTAAAAATTTAGGTACCTCTCTGAAATTTATCAAATCATTTATTTTTTTAGATGTCAGTAAAAAATGAGCAATGACTCTTTAGGCGAAGAACTCTTTAGTAAAACGTTGATGAGATCTTTATTGTAGAAGTACCTGACCTGTATCTACTTAGCCTCAATTGTAAAATTCCTGATTTATTTTTAGGTAATATTCATTCTTGTGTCATTTTCTTCACGAATAGGAATTTAATTAAAAGTTAGATCAACATTATTTTATTTTTAAAGAATCGGGAATTGAGCAAATGTGTTAGGGTGGTCGCAGATAATATATATAATATAATAATAATATAATAATAAATAAATAATATAATATATAATAAGTGTAAAGTCTGTGATTTTGGAAAAAAATGGAAAAAGTCAGGGCATTTCCATAAGAACTTTAAGTAATTTCCAAGAATGATCAGGGCTGCTACACAGCCATTTTCAGTTACTTTATTGATCTCAAATCATTTTTAGTCACTTTTCATGATTAGTCATTTTTTAAATAAAAATATCACGTCATTCACTTATCTTTCAATGAATTAACGCACGCGCTAAAAACTATATAATTCAGGTCTATT
The DNA here is from genome assembly GCF_010883055.1 of Belonocnema kinseyi. Classification (NCBI taxonomy): domain Eukaryota; kingdom Metazoa; phylum Arthropoda; class Insecta; order Hymenoptera; family Cynipidae; genus Belonocnema; species Belonocnema kinseyi. Next base: position 23,472,595 of record NC_046662.1, on the reverse strand, counting down.
TCTGCATTTTTTCGAATACTTTTGAAATATTTTAAAAGATTCATAAATTTTTTTACAGATTTTAATAATTTGCACGGATTTCTCATTTATTTTATGGTTTTAAAGTTTTTTTAAATACCAAGACATTTTTAAGATCTTTAAAAAGATTTAAGGGATTTCAAGAGATTTCAAAAGATTTCAAATATTTTAGGGTTTTTTTTAGATTCCAAGGAATTTTTCATATATTTCAATAATTGGAAGGGATTCAAAAGGATTTAAAAAATTGTAGGGCATTTTTTGTGGTTTCAAAGGATTTGAAATATTTTCCGGCATCGCTAATGACTAAAAATTTTTTTAAAGATTTTAGATTTTTTTTTTTAAATTCATGACATTTGAATTTGATACCAATAATTTGAAGACATTTCAAAGGACTTTAAAGGATTTGAAATATTTTCGGGTATTTTAAAAGATTTAATGAGATTTAAAAATAATTTAAGTAATTTTGTGGGATTTCAAAGGATTCTAGATACTTCAGTATATTTTAAAAGATTTCAAGGCATTTCCAAGAACTTTAAAAAGTTTCAAAGAATTTGAAAAGATTTAAAGTATTTTAGGGAATTATAAGTCTTTGCTAGGAATTTTTTTATTTATTTCAATGATGGGAAGGAATTTTAAAGAATTTTAAATATTTAAGGGTATTGAAAAAGACCTTATGGCATTTTTAAGAGATGTAAAAAGTTTCAAGGTATTTACAAACATTTGAATTACTCTCAGGAAATTTCATCAAATTTGTTAGAATTAAATGTGATTTTATAATATTTTAATGAGTTTCAAAGAACATATTCAAAGTAAATGAGGTATCTCCTAGGATTTTAAAGTTTTGAAGAGATTTTCAAATATTGTTTATAATTAATTTGAATTCATCTGGAATTTACCTTTAATTAATATTCATTTATCCTTTTTTAAAATCTTTTTAATTGTTCAGAATTCAATGAATTTTTCATATTTTTTAATTGGGTCCTATTTACTTGAATTATTTTTAATTTACCTTGAATTTTTATGAGTAACACCGTATTCTTCTCGTTTCCTTGAAATTCGTTTAAATTCACACAAATTTTACTAAAATCATTTGAACTTGAAAAAAGTTTCCAATTAATTTTAACGCTTTTGAATTGAATTTAAGTTGTTTTGAAGTCTTGTGACTAGATTTTTTTTGAATTCTTTTAAATTTAAAAGAACATTAGTGTTATTAATAACGTACATTCGTCATTTTGAGTGACTTTTTGGGTCACTAATCAATTCATTTATATACTGGGAATCCCATTTATGTAACTACCATTTGAGTCGTTCATAAAATTTTTTCTCGGAATTTATTGATACGGGGGCCGTGGCACCGAAATAGAGGCGGTGCTCAGTCAAAAATAATAAACAGCATGAGGACCGCAATCTCAGCGCATCAGTTGCATCAGGTTATGTCATGCGTCCAAATCAAACAGAAATGATTAATTTGACCTTGACTCATTTAGGACAAGAAACAAAATCGCACATAAATGGGATTTCCACTGTATATAGAAAATAACGTGGTAAACAGAAATATAAAAATACAGAATATTTAAAAATAGGAATTAGATAAAAAATAACGCAGCGGAATACAAAATTATTTTCTTCCATTTATAAAAGATTCGGTATAAAAATATTACAAGATTAAAATTTTGTTTTTTAAATCTTAATCGTCAGGGAAAATGAAAAATTAGTCCGGGAAAAGACAGGGAATTTTGGAAATAAAGTTGTATAAAGTTGTATTTGATGTATGAAGTTTTTGAAAACTGCAATGTTTTAAATTGAAATTAGCTTGATGATATTTTTCCATAAAACTCATTGAAATTTCGACAGTGACCTTTGACTCTATGGACTTTCTTTTAAAGCAAAGTGCGGGAAGGCAAAGAACCAATATTCTTTTCTATCAAAAGTTATATAACATCGAGCTATACTTTATTTTACCTTCGCAAAGTTCAGCGAGAGATGTCTTAACTTTTCTAGTAAAGTTTCGAGTAATGACTATTTCTCGCTCGTGAAATCGTAAAACCCAAAATTGCGATTCTGCGAGACTCAGAGCTTTTATCAAAGTCTACTGTATTCTGAATTCAGTGCGCAATTTGAGCTCTACTTTCTTTGAAATTATATGAGAAAAAAGTTTTTTCAAACGTAAATATTTCCACTTTTTTCTTCACCTCAGTTTTTCTAGTTGAGAAAAGATTAATATTTTCAAGAGTTTTCAACTTACAATTTTTGGAGTTTCTTTTAAGAAAGTCATACTTTTTAAAAATCTCATTATTTTTAAATGGAAGTTTTAAAAACTTTTTAAAGAATATCTCATCCACAATTTCTGATGCACAATGAAAATTTTAATTTTTGAATTTCGCAAATGCTACGCCCTACATTTTTTTCTTTCACGCCTAGAAGTTATTGGTTATGTTTTTTTAGCAATAAGTTTTAAACTTTATGAAAGAAAAATTTTTTAATGATATTGTCAGGCCTAGAAAAAAAATTTACAATTTCATGACAATTAATAGTCTAAAATCGCCCTTGAACCTTTTTTATTAAAATAATATGAACAGCATTTCTTATACAACATGCAGAAAATATTTTCCATAATAAAGAAATTTAAAATAAGAATACCGGGGGAGAGAAAACGAATATTAAATTTCAAAAATACACAAAAAAATTAACATTTTTATAATCAAAAAATTACTATAATTCTTCAAAAAGGTATTTAGCTATAAATTACTTGATAAGTATGGACACTTTCATCATTTATTTTATTCATTTCTTAAGAAAAGGGCACTATAGTTGCATTTTAGAATTAAAATATCATTTTAATAATTTTTAAATTCAGGGGAATTCCTTTTTATTCTTTTAAATACACACTTACTTTTTTGGAATTCTCTTAAAATCCACCAAATTTGATAGATCTTTTTTGGAATTTCAATTTTTTTAATTCACCCTGAAGACTTTCAAGTTACATAACTTTGACTTATTCTGCATGAGATTTCTATTCCCTCCTATTTACCTTAATTTATCAGAAATTTTTATGGATTTTAAAAATTTTGTTGTTTTCACTTGAATTATTTCTAATAACCACGGAATTCTTTTTAATTCATCTTGGATTGGTAGCAATTTCATCAAGTTCTCTTTAATTTCCTTGAATTTTTTGAATTCACTCAAATTTCACTGAAATCAATTACTTATTTTGAATTTTAAAATTTTTTCGCAATTCAGTTGCATTTATTTGGAGTAAACTCTTAATTCTTATTAATTCTTGCTGGATTCTTTTTAATTCTTTGGAACTCCATTCAATTTTACTAAATTCACTCAATGAATTCGGTTCATATTTTTTGTTTTGTATTTAACTTGAGTTTTTTTTAAACTCCCTAGCAGTTTGTATGAATTTCATCGAATTCCTTTTATTTCCATTATGCATTACTCTATATTTACTTGAATTTGATTAAATTCATTGTTTTATTTTTTAATTTTTATTCAATTTACTTAAATTATGTTGAATGGAGCCTGAATTCTTTTTACATTTCCCATACATTTTGATGAATTTGATCGAGTTCTTTTTTTTTCCTTATGCATTACTATCTATATTCACTTGAATTTTATGAAATCAAATTTTTGATTTACTTGGCTCAAATTCCTATGAATTTCATCATCACCCGAAATTCTAATAAATTTCCTCAAATTTGTTTGAATCCTCTTTTATTCAAACAAGCATTAGTTACATTATTAATGATTATTAGTCACTTTTAGTCAATTTTATTTACAAAATAGGTTTTAACCTTCTTTAGGAATGTCTAAAGTGTAAAAAATTTGTATTTTGAAATTCAATTGTTTTTTTGTTCACCCAGTATAAATATTTTAAATGTATTCATTACAGAAATAAATATCTTTATATTGTAGAACAAGTCCTGCACATATTATTCCATGAAAAAAATGCATTGGGCTTATTCATGAATAAATACGAAATAGCGTTAAGGGATCAAAAATTTATTAATTTTAATTGGTATTTAAAAAAAACTGAAAAGTGAGAAAACTCATTTTCAGACTAAAATGACCCATAAATAATTACAAACACAACATTAGACAATTTTTTAAAAATAAAAGAAAATTAATAGCAGATTTTTTTCACAAAAATAAAAAGAAGAAATTTAGGGATTAGCGTTTGCAAATTTTCAATTTTCATTGGGCTTCCCAATTAATATAATATCTTTATAAAGGAAATTGTTTCAAATATTGTATTAGTTTGCATTTTTTAAAAATTAGAGATTTTTTCAAATAGTAAACATTTTGAATTTTGCGTCAACTGTAATTTTGAATATTCTTGCAACTAATCTAAAATAAGATAAACCAGAGATGACTTTGAAGTATGAATTAAATTTGATTTAAATATGATTTAAAACTTCTACCTGAGTCTAACGGGATTGTTTTTTTAGTTTTCTCAATTACATGTATACGCATTGAATTACCAAACAGTAACATTTGTTTTTCTTTCTATAAAAAAGAAGACTACCAATAATATTATTGAAAAATACTGTAGAACGTAAATCTGAATTTTGCTGAAATACAACATGTTGGATATTCGGGAAATATACTTTTTATTTAAAATGAATTCTTTATTTATTATTTATTTGTTCTACTACATTGGAATAATCTTAGAAAGTTAATTTTTATGAGTATTATATTTATGAGTTATATTTATGAGATTTGTTGACTTTTGACAATTAATTTTGACCTCGTTTTTGTGACAGGAAGATATATGGGGTGTTTATGCTCCTGAGAAGATTATACTAGGGTGGATTTGTGTTCTTATATTTTTTCTATCGTAACCGGAGTAAGCCATTTATTCACCCGAGGGAAAAAGATGTTCTATCTGTACCCTCTTTCCAGGACATTTCTTACTTTGAGAACTGTTTCTAGAGTGACCCATGATCGCTTACAGAGGCTTAGCTTCTATAAAAATTTATTTTTACAGGGGAAATATTTTAGGGATGGTGTTCGTAGAACCCTTATGTTTTTTCCCCTAAAGATATTTCCAAGCAGAAAACAAATAGAATCAACGTTTCACAAATATAATATTCATTTGAAAATTAAGCAATTAGCATATCATTAAAAAAAACAAGAAATACATTTCCTTCTTATTAATATTTATAGTTATAGTTAATACCAATCTCGGTTGAAAATTCATACTGTTTGATTCAAAATGTAACTTTTTTGGTCTAAATTAATCTGACTTGGTTCAGGATTTAACAACTTGGTAAAAAATTAAACTATTCAAGTTTTAAATTAATTTTTTTGTGAGAAATTAAACTATTTATATGAAAATTCAATTGTTTGGTAAAAATTTAATTTTTTGTTAAAAATACAACCGTTTTGTAGATGATTCGACCCTTTGGTTGCAAAATCCAAAAATTCTTTTGAAAGTTATCGTATTTTGTTGGACACTAAAATTAATCTTCTTACTGGAAAATTCATATTTTTAGTTGAAAATTAAACTACTTGGTTAAGAATTTATTTTTTAAAATAAACATATAAATATTTCATTTTTAGCTGAAAATTGAAATTTTTTATTGACAATTGATCTTTTTTAGTTGTAGATTCATGTATTTTATTAAGATTTCGTATTTTTTGGTCGAAAATTAATCTTTTCGGTTTAAAATTCTTCCTTCTTGATTAGCAATATAACTCTTTGAATGTAAATTAATCTGGCTTGCCAATGATTCAGCGATTTTAGTAGAAAATTAAACTACACGTTTCAAAATTAACTTGTTTGTTCAAAAATCATATTTTTGGTTTATATGTAACTATTTGGTTAAAAATTAAACTGTTCTTTATGAGAAATTAATTATTTGTAGAAATTTAATTTGTTGTCAAAAAATAATATAGTGGGATTTAAAATTCAAACATTTTGTAGATAATTAAACCTTCGGCTTAAAAATCTAACAATTTTGTTCAACATTAATGTAGCTCGTTGTAAATTCGTGTTTTTTGACAGAAAATTATTTTTCTTGGTTGAAAATGCATCATTTTTGGTTAAAATGCAATTGTTTGGTTTTCAATTATAATGGTTCGGTTAAAGATTCAACGATTTGGTGTGATTTGTTTGTGATGAAAGACCAAAAAGGAGAGAAACTTTTCAGTAAAAGGTACGAGGGTAGTTCAATAAGTCCTTAGAATGACCAACATATGGCGCGCGAATCGCTCCAAATCATCTGTTTTCAGTCAGCACCCCTCCCGACTAGATATATAGTGCAGTCACAGTCCACATCTTCGGAGTTTACGTGTTTTTATAACCAATTGAAAAAAAGAAATTGTTCGTTAAGAAAAATGGAAAAAAACGAGTTCAGAGCGGTAATCAAACATTTTCATTTAAAG
>NC_046662.1:23461405-23466084 GCF_010883055.1 Belonocnema kinseyi | reverse complement strand
ATCAATTTCGATGCAGACGGTCACGACTTAGTTTGTACATCCCGGCTTTGGTGGCTTGAATGTCATATAGTAGGTTTTGACTAACCTAACATTTGGATATTACATCACGCTAAGTACTATTTTTATTCCAAGAATATTTAGTCGCTGGTAAATGGGAGGAAATAAAAAGTTAGGTAATTATTATTATAACTTACCTGCTTATTAACATCTGTTTCACTCAAATAACGACCGTCAAAATGGTCTTGACAGGTGACTTACAGTTTGTAGAGTAGACGACACTTCACGTTGCACGGGATTAGAAAAAATAGTGTGTAAATGATGCTTTTCCCCTAGATTCTTACGAATGAACCTGTGTGGCTCAAATTTGTTGCAACTCTATTGAACACCAATTTCGATGTACATTGGAGGATCAACGATTTTCTGTGTCATTTCGAGAATATATTTTTTATAACTAAAAAATTGTAGCGTTTAGGGGAGCGTAGCTTCATGTCGAGAAAGTTTTCCGATAGTACAAAGTTTTATTTTATGCCAGAGATTAATGAAAAAATTTTAAAGAAACTTTGATTTGATTAGCGAAAAGTGAACCGCTAAAGACTAGTAGAAAATTACTATTTCGAGTAGTCAAAACATTTCTTAATTCAACAGTGAAAAACTAATTGCTTGTAAGGAAAAATGATTAAGGACTATATATAATAATTTGAAGAAAGTTATAAACATGTCAAACGTGGAAGTAGAAAAGTTTAAATAAATGGTGCGATTGTCTAACATTTTTAACTATATTGAAGCAATAAGGTCATATTGTGAAACTGTAAAAGTGATATCGTCTATCTCCAATTCAAAAAGATTGCCCTTTGATTGTTTGAACAAAGTTAAGCAACATGAGAATAGTTTACAAGCTTAAAATGACAATGATATAAAATATTGACACAAAATTTAAAAGAAATCAATTCCGGTTATTGAGGGTTCTTATTTATAATGATTATTATAAACAATTAATCAAAACAGTTTATGATCCATAAGAAATGTTATTCGTGATAACTATAGGTTTTGCAATAGTTTTAGGAAAAACTTTTAACTTTTGCCTGGATGATTTTTTATTAAGAAATGAAAATTCTAGATAATTTCCTATTGTAAATAGTATTTTTTAACAAACATTCACGGAGAAAAGTGCTGATTCAATCGAAATATGTTGTTTATCTTTCAAGAGATCTTACCTCGATATAGAGAATTTACAAATTCTACATTTTTTTGAGCAATTTATTCTGAGGTACAAATGTGCAACAGCCAAAAAAATTATATTTTTTTTTGCTCAGAAGAGCTAAAAAAATTTTATAATTTTTAACAGTAATTTTAAACAGTATGTTTGTTGCAAATGAAAGAAACATGATTTCACATAATATAAATCATTCTTTCTTGTTTCTACATATATTGATACTTTATACGATTTTAGTGATGGAGAAGGCATCTAAACCTTCTTAAATTAATTTTTTGCTTTATTTTTCTGGTGCCAAATGATACTGATAGCTTGACATGAAGCAGTCAGTGCCAAAATTTTGTTTACATTCTTATCAGAGAAGCTATTAACTTTATGCAAAAGTTGATTCCCTCTCCTTTTTTTCAAATGTCCACGTTTTGAGACCCTCTAAACTCGAAAGACAGGTTTTTACGAATTTGTTAGTATGACTTGTATGCATGTTTTCATACCTGCATGAATGAATGTTTGTATTTATGCATGTATGTATTTATACATGTATGTATTTATAGATGTCTGTCCGTGAGTACGATCATGTAAAAAAATACATTTACGAAATTCAAAAGAACAAACTAAATTGAAAATTTTCAGACAAACAACGCCCGATATAAAAAAAAAATCAAAAGGAAAGGAATGTTTATTTTTGAACACCCTAAAAAACTGTCATAACAACTTTTTGAATTTTCATAAAAAGTAAAAAATCTAATTTTGATCGCACAAAAAAATAATGCAAAATAAAAAATTATGTTTTGCGGTCAAACTATACCAGAGACAAAATAGTTGAATAGAATAAAATTCTGCAATTAAAAAAGATCGAAGAATTTGTTATTAAAATTTAAAAAATGTAAATGAAATTAAAATCATATTTAACGTTCAATAATCAAGTTAATGTGCAGAACACCTGGTCGTTGGATTCTTGGCTTCATTTTTAGGAGTTCTGCATATGAATTTTGTATTGAACACTTTTTTATAGGACATGTAGGTTTTGTTTTATTCGTAAGAAAAACGACATTAAAATTGAAAAAATGAAACTTTCAATCAAACCACACAAGCTGCGAACAGAAATAATTAGACAAAAGTCATTCATCCAAGAAAGAAATTCAAATTTGTTGTAAATCATTATTTAATAAGATGCGCAGTTTTGGTTTTAATCGCAAAAACAAAATTAAATTTTTGGAAAAACGACACGAATTTGTAATTAACAACTTTTCAATTCACATTAAAAAAATTTTTTTTGAAAGCCGAAGGAGCTTTAACAAAAGAGAATTCACAATCGCCAAATTACAGTTGTCGATTCATCTATTCATCGATTTGTCGATTCACCGACAGAGTGACGCAGAAATAGGCTGTTTTTAGTCACATTTTTTGACCTCGATAGCGACCTGGGGAAAGAATATAAAAATATGTTACAGGTATTAAATTACTCGTTATTAAAAACCAACGTGGGCATCGGTTTTTAAACATATCAAAAATCACCCCTATTTAGGGGTTTAGAAGAACCCAAAAACATTTAAAAACTAGAAAAAGCAGTGAACCCTAGATATAGGGACCCCTGCTAGAGTTATTTCGAGAATTGACGCCGCGCCGCCAGTAGGAGTAAAGAAGCTGCGCGGGATGAGCGGCGGTCGATCAGGCGTGAACAAACAGAATCGCTTTCCCCTAAACGGCCCTCTGCCTGGGTAATTCCCCACCAAGGTGAGCCCTAAAATCGGCCCAGTCTCAGAGTTTCATTGTACCACTAATTATGAAATTATTTTTCATATTAACCCCGTATTGATCAAAAAATACGTGATTTTACTTTTGTAAGGTTTATTTTATAGAAAAAATAAACTGAAAAATGATTTTATAATTAGTGGTATTTCCCATTTCTCAATTTTTTGGGCTCTTCTCAACCCCTAAAAAGGGGCAATTTTTTGGAAATTAAAAAAAAACAAAGAACGATGTTCATTTTGGTTTTCAATTACGGGAAATTTTATACCTGTAACATATCTTTATATTTTTTCCCCAGGTCGCTACGGAGGTCCAAAAAATTGGCTAACTTTGGCGTAACACTAATTGTTCACGGACCTAGAACAGTAAAATCTGCTCATATACTACTTTTTCTTGTAATCAATCAGTACTTTTGTTTTCGGGATACTTTTTCAATATTAGGAGCTGGTTTTGAAAAAAGAAGTTCTCAGATTGTTGAAGAACCTGATAAAAAGACTAAATTCAGATATACTCGCTTTCATATTCAGAAGATATTGACTCATTAAGATATTTTCCACGGATATGGGTTGTTTTGGAAAAATGTTTGCTAGGGCCATGGAAGAACCCTAAATAAGCTATCAATTCCAGTGAAAGAAAAATACTGATACAACAAATATGTTTACCAGAAGAGAAATTTAAATTTCGGAAAAGTATGCCGGTAGAGAATACAAAAAGTTAACGAGTTTTATCGTTGTCCCCTCCTTTAATACACTTTATTGAAAATATCAAAATTTCACACAATTTCTAATTGTTTTCATTGTTTTCAGGTTGTAAATAGTAGTATAAAACACTGGATAGTGGCCTTCGCTGTCAAGGTTGAGTCTAAACGATTACCGACCACACTTTCCACTAGAGTCTTGCGAGGTATAAAAAGAAGGTGCAACGCCCTTTCATCACGAATCAGGCTCTGTACCCTCATGTTTCAATATACCCATGCGTAAGGAACGTAAGAACAATTCAAACCACGCCTACCTCACTAGCGTCATTCTCTTCTTTACTAGTATAGGAGTCATTCATATACATAGTGTAAAGTGTATTTTGCCCTATTATCTTCTCTCGTTAAGTCTCAAATGGAAATGGACGAGCGGCGATGACGCAATTCGTTCACGAGAAGGCTTGTATTATTCCTGGCTTCAGGCCGACGCACTGATGTTCCACTTCGCCGTCATCCACATTTCTTTCCTGGCCTATATACGTCCTGTACAACGTCAGCGCATATCGCACGTGCGAATTCATCTCATTCCAGGGTTGGAACGATTCAGAAAATATGAATATTGCACTCTATGTTCAAATTATTAAAATCTGAGCATTGATGTACCGGCGAAGAGAGGCTTCTTTTTAATTTAAAGAAACTTGTAACCACATTTATTTCAAATCAGACAGACAGTACAGGCTCAAGTTACAAAACCATTTGTCATTTTAATATGTTGTGTTTAAAAAGGAAATAATATAATTTACCGATTTCACCAAATTTTTTAAAGTTATGAATATATTAATTCCAAAAATTGAAAACGAGAATTATCAGAAGAGGATTCGATTTTTTTTAAAGAGTGATCTATTTAAATCTATAGTATAGATATTACGAGGGTAGTTCAATAAGTCCTTAGAATGAAGTATAAAAACAATTTTTTTGGGGTAAATTTTTTTTTATTTTTCAACATAATCTCCTTGGAGCTCT
>NC_046662.1:23433749-23461305 GCF_010883055.1 Belonocnema kinseyi | reverse complement strand
TGTTTCAAATATAGCGGCGGGAACATTCAAACTGATAAGATAAAAGCCTATTAGGTATTTTCACTTCAATAAACAGCTAACTTCACTTCGTAGATTGCTGAGTTGAAAATAAGGGACCAAATGTATGGGATTCAGTTCATTTTTGCCCTATTTTGCTAACATCTTCGTAGAAGGTAATTTTTTCTATATAAGTGTAATTAAAAAAAAAAGTTCCAGCTCGCTGGACTTTTACTCTCTGTCTATGCAATATGATTTTAATCTCTGAGAATCTGTTTTTGAAATGAGAATAAAAGCTACTTTATAGTAATTTAGAAATGTCTCGCTAATTCAAAATTATATCATACGCGTTTAAAACACAACTATATAATATTATTATTATTTGATAATGAGACAATAATGAAGTGATTTATTGATTAATTAAAAATATACAATATATTAATAAATGGGTAAATTTGTGAATAATGAATATTTCATTACAATTATAATTGCATACAAATTTCTTGATATTGATATAAACATTGAATAATGTAAAAAGAATAATATTCAGAAATGTTAATAAAATCAAGTTAATCTGACATATTGATACATAGCCCATACTGATGGGTGTCAATCTTAAGCGTTAATTATTAAGGTTTATCCTAGAATCAAATATATTAAAGGAAATAAGTTTATTAAATCTTTTTTTATTATTTCTGGAAACAATTCTGCAGTTGAGTAAAGTTTTTGCAGATCACGAATTATACAGTTACAAGGTATATCATTATTCATTTCAAAAGTATAGAGTCAGCTAGTAAATGAGACTTACGTACTTAGGTATTATTTTCTTTAATATAGGAAAAAGCGGCATGATTGACACGATTCAGACAAACAAAAAAATTGCATGGATATTCAGAACTTATAAAAAATACTTAAAAAATAAATAACGAATACACAAACGAATGAAGAAAATGCCAAAATTATATATTATTATTAAATTATAAAATGTTTCAAATCTCAAATAACGACAAGATCGTTAATTGAAAAAAAATCCCGAATTTAAAAATATCTGAAACTAAAATTAATCGACTTCAAAACCGACTTGTAAAATAAACGAATTATTAAAGTCCACGAATATTTCAATTCTCTAAATTTAGAACTGCTGAACATAGTTAATTGATAATAAATTTATGAGCTATTAATATAATTATAAATAAGGCAAACAATTTAATTAATCATTAATTAATAATTTATTATTTATTTTCGGCAAATTTTAAGTTTCGTCAAACTTAAATTTCAGGAATAGAAATATTCATGGGAATTTAACAACTCATTTATTTTATAATTTGGCAATTTTTTTTCTTGCTTATTTATGATTTTGTTATTTATTTTTTCATTATTTTGTGTTAGCCCCGGATGTTCCAACAATTTTAAATATAGTGATGAAGAACCAATAATTTTTTTTATATTGCCGTTTTAAAATATAATGCTACTATATAATAAATATAATTATTAAATCTATAGATGATAAACAAGGTACACGATAAATTCTAAAATATTGTTTTCTATTCTAATGAAATAACGAACTCTAAAATGTGAAATTTTTAAATCATATAGTCTATGTAACTAAGTTAAAATATTAAAAAATTTGCATGTCACTCTTAATGAAAGACCATTAATGAATATTTTTTTATCTTTGACAACATTCATGTAAATCGAAAATCAAAAAGGAATCAATAAATATTTAAGACATTTTCGAAAATATTTCCGAGTTTTTAAATATTTGTAATTTATTCAAAACGTCTTAAATTCCTGAAATTATTTTTAACTGGCAAATTTTTCGCAAAATTTTCACATATTCCAAAATTTTAAAAATGACCTTGCAATCTTCTAAATTTCAGCAATTATTTTTTTAACAATTTTTTATTTGATACAAGAAATGATTTCCCTAATTTAATTCATTAACTAATGTCAGTTGTTAAGCTATTTATTTTTTTTGCATATTTCTTTTCTTGTACCACTGTGTTTCTACATCAATTTCATTGTTTAACCATTTTATGTTTTCTTTCATTTGATTTTTTCAACAATTTTATTTTTTCATTTATTTCGATTTTTCATCAATTGTATCATTTTCTTGAATTGCGTTATTTGTTTAAATAATATTTTATCATCTATTTTTTTTCCTGATTTTTAAATTCTTAAACTATTTTATTTTCTGAACAATTTTATTTTTTAACCCTCTTAATTTTATACACAATTGTTAAAGTTTGTCATACATTTTATTTATTAAATAAATTTATTTTTGAAAAATTTAATTTGTGAAACAATTTATTAATTTTTTTAAATATTATATTATTTACCATTTTTCTGTTTAATATCTTATAGATTGATATAATTTATTATCATAGCTTAAATAATAATTAAATAATGAAGAGAATAATAGCACTTGATGATTAAAGTATTCTAATTAAAATCCATATAAATCAGTTTAAAATTTAATTTTCAATTTTAGGGCCCAAATAGTCCAAATAGGAATCTTGTATAACATTGTAATTAATTGCCGGGCTATGAACATATTTCCCATAAATTATGAAAAATAGATACTTTTAGAAGAGTGCAGTCCTTTTTGTACAAAATTCTCAATTTTGTAAACAATTATACTGAATTTTAACATGATACTTTTCCATATATAAGTGGCACAATGCTTCTATTTTGTTCACGTCATGACTTTTTAAATTAATGATTACATGAAAATAATTTTCTACATAAATTTCACACTCAGTTAAATAATACCCACCTTTGCAGTACACATATATTAACTATAGAAAAATAAGCAGAAACATTTAATTTCACAAAATTGTCGACTAGTTTTATATGTTTAGGTATAACCTTTTTTCTGTAAGCACCTTTATGTCTTAAAAATTAGAGATTAATTCTACGAATTATTTTCGTATAAAGTAATACCTTTTATTTAATTGTATTCAAAGTATGCAGTTCTTATCGCAAGAAAGCAGAAAATGGATTCTGAGAAGAAAATGATACAAAATTCTTAAAACAAGACAAAAAAACATATTTAAAAACATTGGAATCTGTTGACAATTTGGTTATATAAAATGTGTTCCTGTTTTTTTTTCTAGGTAATCCGTACATTTGAAGGAATCTGCACTATTTATCCAATTTCGAAGTTATGTAAACATTTATTTTGCGCCTTATGTAGCTGAAGAAATTAATCATTTTAACAAAAGAAAATCATGTATAATAATTCAAATTATTTATCAAAGAGGTAATTCTCAAATACTGATTAATGATGATTTATGAAAAAAAATAGCAATGCATTAGTCAACAATAATTTCAACTAGTGACTGTCAAAATTAGAAAATATATTGTATGTGGCGCCATCCAGTAAAGTTTGATTTTCAAAAGACTCATCAGAAACGATACCTTCTGTCTCACTAAGAGATCGATCTCTTAAGAAACAGCAAAGGGGTTTTACTCTTAGGATTCAGTTCCCTAGAAGTTTCAAATCTTATAGAGAGTCAGTAAGTCCGATCTTTCCAGTCTTTCGATCCTCTACTGATTCCATCCATACCGGAGTGCGGTAGGCGCTTTACAATTGACAGAATTTTGGACTCAATGCCTCCTGAAATCGATATTTGTCAGGGTGAATTTCGTTGCAATTAAGCCCTTTTGCAGCTAAAAAGCGAATAACTGCACGTAATTCACAAGTGGACACATTTTTCATTGGTAGCTCTATGGTTTCCGAGCCGGTACTGATGAAAAAAATGTTTTCGGCAGCTAAGACCGGTTCCGCTCTTATCGGTATATCCTAAACTAAAAATATGTTCGGTCTCAGCTCGCTAGATGGCGCTGGGGCAAAACGGCAGACTAGGGAAACCTACTTTTTGAACACCCCTCGTATTTCCCTAAAACTAACATGGATATTTTTTAAAATAAAAAAATACGCAAATCGCATTTTTGTATGTAAGTTTGGTGCTCGCAATCTCTAACCAATTTTGTACAAATCTAAAACAAATAGGAAAATATTTTAGGACACAAAAGTCTATCTACGACACAATTTTCAAGGGATTTGGACTTTTTAAAAAATGATTATAAGGGGTCAGTCTACTTTAAAATAAAATTTTTTTTATTTTATTTGAAAGAATATATATTCAGAAATCTTGGGTAAAAATTTTAAGAAAATCCGAGCACTCTAACTATATTTTTTTTACCTGAACATCACTACCTTATTCCGTCTACCTGCGAGTATAGCGCGCTTGACCGAACCTATCTGCCTTTTAATCCCCTGCCTTTCATCATCTGCCTTTTAATCACTTTAAAAAACTTTAAACGCGTTTTTTCTCAAAACAAAGTTTTCAAAGTCCAGCTCCATCTCATCTTAAAAATTAATCAACCGATTTTACTAAATTTTGACCACATACTGTAAACATAATTTGAACTAAGATGACCTTCGGTGGTTTTAAAATTTAATTTTTTACTATATTTTTTGTTGTTGCAAAACAGCGAAAAACCATGTTTTTTACATGTTTTTAGTTTTTTATACGTCATTTTTTTGTCAAAACTTTATACACGAGGGTCATTTTGTAACTTGTGTGATACTGAATCTAAAGCAGTTCAACTGCAGGTTTTGTATTTAAATATTTATAAAAATGAATTAAAAATGGTTTAAAAATTATTTTACGACTTTATTTATCAAACGCAACTAACCTTTTAGGTACCTTTTTTTGTACGATCTGTAAATTGACTAAAGAAGAGCCTCAGTTAGTGTAAATACTATCTAGCAATAGTTTTCAGAGGGTTAGAGTAAGAAAAAAATTGTTTATAATGTTTTAAACAAATTAATAAACAAATGCCATTTTTTGTGATTCGCAATGATTAGTTGTTTTAAATTCACAGTTTTTATATAGAATATGAGAGGAATGTATGCCTAATTATGATTATTTAAAATATCTTCTGCTTGGCAGCTTTATTTAAATAATTTTTATAAATAAATACACAGTTTTCGTATGTCACAATGAATAGGCTCCATTTTTTGTAGAATTAACCAAAAATTTCTTGCCAATGACTCCTTGCTGTCATTCTTTTCAAATTAACAACAAAAGGTCAGTATTCAAACAAAATTTATAAACAAATTTACATTTTTAACATCATTTGACGAATAGGCCGAATTTTTTGCGCAACCCAATAAAAATGAATCCTCAGTGACTCCTAGCTGTAATTTTGTTTTGATAAGAAAAGTTAATTATTTAAAATATTTTTATAAAAAAATTTACATTTTGGTCACTTTTGCAGGAATAGGTTTATTTTTTCGTGGAGTAAGTTAGAAATGTCTTGTAAATGCAAGACATAGTTTAATAACACTATAACTAAAAGCCCATCACACATTTAATTTATACATCCAAAAACTGTACATTTCTAAATAAGTATGGTTTAAATAATGAATTAATTGGAGAAACAAAGCAACAAGAGCTGTTCATGATTTAAATAATATTTATTAAAAAATGTACAGTTTGACCATTTTTGTATGAAAAGTATTAATTTTCTTTGCGGAATCAACAATAAATGTCTTGCCAATTATTCCTACTTGTCACATTTTTTCTAATTAGGAAAAAGTGTTGATTGTTTACACAATATTTATAAACAAATTTATAGTTTGAACATTTATCAATGATACATTTTTTGCGGATTAAGCTAAATAAACCAAGGTCATTACTTGTATTATTTACAGGTGTGATGGGTTTTTAGTTAGTTTTCTCCAATTATGTCTTGCATGGGCAAGACATTTCTAACTTACTTCACGAAAAAATTAGCCTATTCCTGCAAAAGTGACCGAAATGTATATTTGCTTATAAAAATGGTATAAATAAATTAATTTTCTCATTCGTTCCCAAAGTATCATAGCAAAGAGTCATTGAAAATAATTTTTTAGTTTATTTCTCAAGAAAAATGTAGTCTGTTCTTGGGAAAATGTTCAAAATGTGGATTTTATAATAAAAAATTGTTTAAAAAATTAATATTCCTTATTAATTTGAACAAAATTACAGCTAGGAGTCACTAACGATATATTTTTAGTGGGTTCCACAAAAAATTAGCCCTATTTCTGGAATAATATTAAAAATGTGAAGTTATTTTTAAATATTGTTTAAATAATTACCAGTTGTCGTTAATTTGAAAAAAAATGTCAGCAAGAAGTCATTGGCAAGACATTTTTGGTCGATTATGCAAAAAAATTGAACCTATTCATTGTGACATACGAAAACTGTGTATTTGTTTATAAAAATTGTTTAAACAATGCTGGAAAACAGCAGATATTTTTAAATAATCATAATTAGGCACACATTCCTCTCATATTCTATATAAAAACTGTGAATTGTAAACAATTAATCACTGTCAATCACAAAAAACGGATTTTGTTAATTAATTTGCTTAAAACTTTATAAACCATTTTTTTCTCACTCTAACCTACTGAAAACTATTGCTAGATAGTAATAATACTGACTTAGGCTCTTCTTAAGCCAATTAGCAGATCTGACAAAAAAAGATAAATATGAAAAGTTAAGATGAAAATATTGATTATTTTGTTGATGAATAAATCATTTTGGTTTAGCCAAATCGAAATTCTTGCACCGACTTGATTATACTCGAAAGCCTTACGTTCGAGAAAAAAAGCGTTGAATTTCATTGAAAATTGGGTTTTAGACAGACTTTTGTCCACAAAAAGTGCTTTTGGCTACACTGTGCGGTGGCTCAAAAATAAAAAAGTAGTTTTTTGAACCATTCTACTCACCATAAATTATCCAAATGTTCTGCAATTTTCCAAAATGTTCAAAGATAACTCTCGGGACTTCCCTGTTTACGAATATCTTGGTTAACTTATTTTTTTTCGAAATACGAATAAGTTTTTATTTAAACAATTTCTCATTAAATTATTCAATGCGTCTCATCTGAGCAAAAATAAAACTTTCTTGCTATCTTCATTTTTTTTAGGATGACCCGTTTGCAAGTTACAGCGTTACCAAAGATTTTTTTAAAACATATTTTCACAGTTTTACCACAGAATATATGGCTGCAAAAAATTAAAAACATGTACATTATCTATATCGAGGTTAGATATTTTGCACTTGCAAGCAAAAAGAAATCTTCCGATCGAATGAAAATTTCTGTCCGTCAATTATTGTTACTAAATTGCGATATTTAAAAGAAAATATAATAGACTTTCCATTTGTTAATGGGAAATCTGCCAGGTCAACCAATCAGTTATAAATTCCTGTTTATGGAGGTTTGAAAAGGGTCAAACTGGCGAAAAATTTAATTAAAAACAAAATTCGCGTAAGGAATCGTACTCAATTTACGTAACAGCTTGTGAGTGGACAAAGTCAGGTAATTTCTATAACTTTAAGTTACTGTCAATCACAACAAATTTGAAAATTTGCCATTTTTATTTAAAATTGTTTTACTCCGTTTATAAAAGATTCTAGGTTAAAAATGTTACATGTTAATGTAACATTAGATAATTCTTAAAATGCAGTTTTGCGGTAATCCTGATATAATATTCTTCTTATTACCTCATCACGATTATGTTTTTAGTTTTAAATTTAATTATTTTTTGAAAATTCAACACTTAGGTAAAAAGGTCATCGTCTTTGGTTGGAAATTCGTCTTTCTGGGTTGAAAATTTAAGTATCAACCTAGAAAATTTACTTCTCATTAGAAAATGATAGCTTGATGTTGAACAGTCAAAATGTGATCTTTTTTGAAGGAAAACTCAATTCTTTTTTTTAAATTTATGTTTTTCTGTAAATTAGTAGAAATTTCATATTTCTTGAATAAAAATGCAATTCTTTAGTTAAAAATTTAACAATTTTATTAATAGATTATCCTTTTTTCTTGAGAATTGAACTGTTTTATGAAAAATTCTTCTTTTTCGTAGAAAATTTACTTTTTGTATAAAATTCATATTTTGGTGTTGAAAAGTCAACTGATATCTTTTTACATTCTTATCAGAGAAGGTATTAGAGTTGTTTAAATTGTGAGCCCCCCCCCCCCGCCCCCTAGTTTTTGTCAAATTTCCACGTTTCGAACCCCGCTAAATCCGAGAAACAGGTTCTGCAAATGCGTCTGTCTCTATGTATATAATTTTTGTATATATGATGTATATAGTATGTATATATGAATGCATTTAGGAATGTATGTATTGGATAAAAGTACAACTGCCTGATTCAAAATTAACCTTCTTTGCTTGAGGATTAATATTTTTAGTTCAAAATTCATATATTTGGTTGAAAATTGAACTATATTTGTAAGATTAATTGTTGCGCTTAAAATTTCTATTCTCTGGTTGAATTTTTAGTTCAACCAGAAAAATCTTTATTTGTTGCAAAATCGTCTTTTTGGCTTTGAAATTTATTTCGTTTTTTCTAAAATATCAACTATTACACTTTTTTGTTGAGAATTCATATTTTTAGGTTGAAAATTCAAATAGCTTGTTGAAAATGTAATTATTTTGTCGAAAAACCAGATGTTTTGTTGAACAGTCATCTTTTATTGTATGAACGTCATATTTTTGCTTAAATTAAATAAAGAAATGTGAAAATTTTACATTTGAATCTGAAATATTTATTTATTCAGTTTATACATGATCCTATGCCAGAAATATTACAAAATTAAAATGCTGGTATTTGAATAGTATAGTCAGGAAAAATAAAAATTTGGTCAAGCAAAAATGATAAATTACATATAGCAAGAGTATGGGGGGGGGGGGGGGAATATTTTGTTACGGTTCGTTACAGGTGGTTTCTATGCATGTACTATCAGGATAAAAATTGCTAGTTAAATCGCTGACATGGTCTAGTAGAATTTTTGTTGGACTTAAAAAACATCTTAGGCCCAAGTTTTATTTGTTCATGAACATTTTATAATGTATTTATTATCAGGTAACAGAATTTGCAAAAAAATAAAGATTGTTTGCACTCACCTAAGGGAGATTCGACAGGACTATTTACTAAGGTTGTTGAATTATGTACTTTTTAGGCTTAAAGTAATCTTAATAAGTTGTATACCCCAGGCGAAAATATTTTTTAAATTTAAACTATATATAGTTTTTTCGCCTGGCACAATAGGAAGTGGGTTCTATATTTTCAAAATACTGCTTATCATTGCGACAGTACATTTACTGATAACTTGAAAATTATGGCTTGTAGGGAAGTGAAGATTTATGAAAAATATATTGTTTATAAGAATGTGAATAAATATTGACTCGCCGTACGAAAAAATGTTACGGGAGTGAAAAAGTTTATTTTATGTCAGATATTAATCAAATTAAAAAATAAATATTTTCCTAGTCATGCACGAGGCATAAAATCATCATATTGAGTTTTCAAAGAAGAATGTTTCATTTGTGCATAATTTTTTCTCTCTGAATCAAAATTGTCAAAATTTAATTAATTACTTCGCAAAAAATACTACTTCGAGTAGTCTAGATATTTTCTAATTTAGTAGCAAGAAACGAATTACATGGTGAAAAGAAAATTATGTAGAACTATATATAATAATTTTGAACAGTTATAAACATGGCAAGCAAGAAAAATAGACAAGTTTAATAAAACGAGGAGATGGTGCAATATTTTAATCTCTATTGAAACAACAAGAAGACCATAAGAATTTTTTGCCATCTTAAAACTATAATGGATTAATGTGAGATCAATAAAATTGTAACTATTTAGAAAAATTGAAAACAGTTAATTGCGTTGAATAAACATCAGCTTGAATAAATATGAAATTGAGAGCCTAAAGAAGGATATTTTAATTGTATAGAATTTTCCTGATACAAAATATATTTGAGGGCTCCCTGAATAAAAATGGTTAAAATTTAACTAATTACGTGTGACATTTCACAGATACGATTACAGAAAAGTGAGCCACCCGAGATCAGTAGAAATATATATCGAGATATTTCCCGATTCAATAGTAAAAAGCAACTTATTGCGTGATACTAATAAATAAAATTTGGGACTGTAAATAATAATTTAAAAAGGGTTATTAAAATGAAATCGCGAGAAACAGAAAAGTTTAATAAAATGAAACGATGGTGTGTCATTGTTGACTCTATTAAAACAATAAAACCACATTCGGGGTCTTCATGCGCTTCTTTTCTACAGAAGTTTGTTTTCAATTTTGAAACTTCTTTTTCGGTTGTCCATTTTTCTAATTGTCGATAGAATGTTGTAAATATTCAGCAAACTTTATAAATGATATGCCTTGGATAAGGATGAACTTGAATGCATAAAGAAGTTTATTTTTATTTGGTAGAATTTTTCTTATAGAAGATACACTATGGCTTCTCTGAATCAAAATAGTTAAAACTTAAATAATTACTAGTGAAATTTTACAAATTTGAGTAGCGAAAATTAGGTCACTAAAAATTAGTAATAAATTACTAATTGAATTAGTTATATTTCATTAATCAATAGTGAAAAACAACTAATTTCTTCCTAAAAATACATAAACTTATTTAGGACTGTATATTTATATTTATTTATATATATTTAAAAAAGTTAGAAAAATGGAAAACGTGAAAAATAGAAAAGTTTAATCAAGCGACGCGTTAGTGTATCAGTTGCAACTCTATTCAAATAATAAAAAGACCATATTGAGAAATTGTCAACGCGACCTTGTCTAATTCCGTTTTCAAATTATCGTCTTCTGGTCTGCCTGAAGAAAGTTAAGGGAAATATACATTGTTTTAATTACAGTAGATCAATGGGCTATAGATTAATTATACATATTCAGGGTCACATATACTATTATTCAACAGGATTCTGTTTTAGATTTTCAAAATTGATCATGGCTGTACATTTTTCTTGTTTTCCATAGAAAGTTGCAATTATTGAAGGTATCATGGAGTTCTAAAAAATATATCGCTTAAAAAGGCTGTGAATTTTGTTTATTTGTTTATTAGTTTGATTTGAGTATTTGAGCTCGACTTCATGGGAATTCAGATGACTTTTTTGATAAAATATTTAAAAAATAAAAGTAGGGGAGCGGCGGGTAATGTGGCGTACCCTCATTTACAGAAATTGATTGATTTATAGCGAGAGAGTAGTTCAAAAGTACAGTAGCATTTTTCCGGACTAAAAAAACATAATATATAACGTTCAAGTTGCACAAAATTGATAAATAATTATTTGAACCCATCATTAACCCAAAATTCATTTCATTGAACTCAGTAAACAACTTTCACTTCCCTTTCCGAAATTGCACTAAGAGCGCGCCACATTAGTCAACCAGGAAGGATAACTTGGCGCAGACACACTTTTGGTGAAACTTTCTAATTAACTACTTTGATAGACGTAACTTCAATAATAATCATACGCATAGGGTAGATAAGATATTGATTTACGTGCTCTATACTCTTTTACTACAGTTTTCAACATATTTAACTTTTAATGAAGCTTTTTATAACATGTGCGCCACATTACCCGCCGCTCCCCTAAGTCATAAATATACGAATATACGAAATATAATATCCCAAATTCTAAGTTAGTATATCAGATTGCGTACTTTGACCTCACATTTCGGACAGTTGATTGTATTTTGTGAACTAAGAGGTCTTCAACCGATAAAAGGATAAAACAGAATTGTGCAAATACATTCTTCACTCGGAAAATATTACTATTCAGACCTTTATAACTTTTACGTTCAGAATATTTTCTCCAAAAAGGCCTAAGCAGTTGCAGTCCCACGTGAAGAACTATGCTAACCTGCCTGATATTTCTGCGAAATATTTCAGTCGCTTTTGATTCTATTATAATCATTTTCAGTTGGCAAATTTACATTATTTCACGGAAATTTTATATTTTTCACGTCTTAAGTAAAAAAATAAAGAAAATACGGATGCATGTAGGAATGTAAACGGACCACATATTTTTCAACTGCGCATGTGCCTGCCAGCGTCGGTATATTAAAAATTACAAAGAATAAACTAGTAATCTTACATCAATAATAAATTATTTAAAGAAGTAAGCTTTTTCCTGGATTCAATTTAATTATTTTTAAAGTGCGAAATTCGTTTTAAATATTTATCTGTATTATTCTTCATAGTATTAATTGATTTTAAACCAAACCGCGCTTTTCGGCACATGCGCAGTTTAAAAAGTTGCTTACAGCACTCGCATCGATACACGGTCGGGACAGCCAATGAACGTCGTTTAACAAAAATAACCTGAAGGTCACGGTGTTGATGGGTTAGCACCTACAGTCTTAAAATTATCTAATTTTTACATTTCGCAGCCCTTAAAACAATCGAAATTTGACTATAGTTTAATTGTCAACTAGAAAAGATCGTTCTTTCAATCGAAATATAAATTCTTAGACCAAAAGTTTAATAGTTACATTTTGAGTTAAAAATATTTATTCTCACAAAATACTCCTGGTTTAAAAGTGGTCACGTCACAGAAAAGCCAGAAAAATTTAAGAATTCATTAGAATTTTCTTTTAAGACATTTTCCAACATGGTTGTTTCGCAACAGAATGGCTTTGAAATTTGTATAATATTTTCAGACACTATAAAAACTGTCACTTCGTCAGTATATAGCGAATGTAAACCAGAATTATTTATGGAAAAAAATCAGTATTTCTCGTAACTAGGGATCCCTGGTGTGAAACAGATCCCAGCATATTAACCCATAATCGTAAATCATAGTGAAGCAACTGAGGAAAAAAAGAAGTCCTGGCAGACTCGATCGAGGAAAGGAGATTAGGATATTCTCGAGCAATAATTTCCTCGTTTGCTCGCGGCTGCACTTGATGTAGATAAATATATACGTATACTGATGGGAAATTTGCTTCTGAAAATGGGATCAGTTGGTGCAGTTGAGTGACAAAAACAGTTGGCAAAATATTAAAAGAAATAGCGATTAAGGTTTTTTTTATTGCATGGAAGTGATAAATCGCATCTCCTTTCACAAAAATTAAAATTAAATTATTAATTTGTTTAAATTATCGCGAGATGTATCAATAAAGAGGCGAAAAATCCTTTTCTTCTTGGATAATGTAAGTTGGCGTTAAAAGTATTTGGCAATACCCTCTACTTTATCAGCTTATACACCATTCTATTTACTCTGTAAGTCGACATGATTTTATATCTTTATTGCATGCTGCAATAGTTTCCATATACTGTTCTTATGTTATATATATTCTTGTTTTAAATATAGATTTTTATTCAGATGATTTAAAATCCTAAATTCCTGCCATTTTCGAATTAAACCTGTATGTTATTTACAATAATAATAAAAATAAGGTATATCATTTAATCTTTTGCATGGTAGAATAATACAAATTTCAAACTTCCTAATTACACATATTCAAACTATTAGAACACTTATTGAAATGTTGAATAATTTGCGAAATCTTGTTTCTTTATAAGTCAGTTAAATTCATAAATCTTTGACGATTAATTCATGAAAACAAGATTGACGAAATACAAATATTTAACTAACGTCATTGTTTATGACACATTAGGATATTCGGTTGCGCACAAGATATTCCGTTGTAAAGTTTTCTCTATAAATAATGTTTCGTGAAGGTCTATATCGCTTTACCTTCTATACGAACATTATTAATTATCTGCCGCAAAAATAAAATCAGTGTTTTCTATAGTTAGAGAAAATGAAGTTAGTGGTCACGTGGTTTTCAACTTTGGCTGCTTTCCTTACTTTTTGGGGTAAGTACAACAATATAATATCTTACCTTATCTATTGTTTTAGGTGCATTTTAAATTATATTATATTTGCATTCAATTGGAAAACAGCTGTTCCTCGAAATCTGCGGAACGCTCCCAAGCATGAACGAGCTAAGGGCGCGCGATTGTTGGTTCTCGCGCTTTGTGCTCGATTATATATTTGCCCTGCGGTTCGTGCTTGATAATTTATTTATCTCGTACTTTGCGCTCGATGGTGTATTTACCCCACATTTGTACGCAGGCCTTTTAAAATTAAAGTTCCAAATATCGACAAATGTAATTTGGTGATTGCAAATTCACTTTCGTTAAAGCTCCTTGGGCTTTAACGAACACATTTTCATCACGTATCTCGTGCTTCGCACTCGATTTTGCCGAAAATGTGAACATTTCTAATACTATTAGACTATTCAATCAAAAAGAATCAGTTTAACAAAAAATAGTTTCATTTTAGTGTTAACTCCATTAATTCGATTAGCATTACGTGGAAAAACAAGAAAGAGAGGGAAATAGGTTAATAGGGGAAAGAGTGTAAAGCCTGTGGTAAATAAAAAACAATTTGGATAATTTATAGACTAAAAAATAATAGTTTTAATAAGCTTTCAAGTTCATTGTTCAAAATTTTAAAATATTCTCTTTAAAAAGCGAAAATTTTGTTAATGAAATGAACTTAATTTTCCACTTACCTTTTTGATTCCGGACAAAACATTTATAAATATAGACTACACAGATTTGTAGGCACTTTGCTTTTTCATTGTAGTTAATTAACACATATATGTTTTTCTCGTAGAGGGATTTAAAATAACGAAATACGAATAGGCCAATCGAAAAGTTTTAAATCGAATTATGTTACTGAACAAAATTTTTCTGTTTAAAACAGATTTTTCAAATAATATAAATAACGATAACTTCCTTACTTTTTGATAAAATGAATCAATGTTTAAGGTCAATCGATTTGTCTCGAATCAACGAATCTTTGCTATTTTTGCATGAATTTTAAATTATGGGAGTGAAGCAAATTTTTACTATAAAATTTGATTTTTTCAAATAATACAAATGACCATAACTTCCGTACTCTTTAATTAAATGAATCAATATTGTAGCTCAATCGATTTTTCTTACGGCAACGAATCTTTTATATTATTGCACCAACTTTGAATGATGTAAACAATTTTTTAACATAAAAAACCGCTTCTTTGAATAAAATAAAGTGCTTAAAAGTGTAATAAACATTTCCGAAAATTACTTCAGTCAGTTACAAAATATTAGTGGTGAAAATTAACACTCCAAATTTCATATACTTATCTTCAATCGTCTTCAAGAAATCCTGTTGTCATGCGGACAATTGCTTAGAATATTGTATTAGACATTTTAAATTGAAGATCGTTTAATTAAATGAATTAAAAAATTTTGAAATTTTTATCGTCATAAAGCTTCTTCTATGAGGAATCTAAAAGGATTTGAAAACGATGGAAAGTTTAACCGAATTAACTCTTCTACAGGCCAAATATTTAAATCGCTGATCGCAGAAATTATGCAAATAGTTTAAACTTTTTCTCTGTCAAGTCCGGGGTACTAGTATTCATATATTAGTAATTCTAATTAATTTTTAGTTACCAATTTCTATTTATTTTTACAGAGTTAGGATATTCGAATACACCAAAAAGTCTTTTACCTAGACCTTCTTCTGCCAGACCTGTCCGGTCTTTTAGAACTCGACCGACAATTCATCTAAACCGTCAGAATGTGAACTTTCTTGCAGATCTTTATACGCAAAACAGAACTCTTCATTTTGTCATTTTACACGGAAATTTTGATTTGATGTCAGACGCAAATCATCATTGGTACACTCAAATAATTGACGAGGAACGTTGGGTGCGAGGGATATTTGAAGAAGCGAACGAAGAGACACGCATTAAAGTGAACGTAAATAACATATTCAATATACAATTAATGCAACCCCTTGAGCAAACTACACATCGCATAAATTTTTATCTACCTCCAATGTTTAATCTTTAAATAAATCAATTTCAAAATCTTTAGGACAATGTCGGTTTTTCAACCAAGGCCGAATCAAAATATGACATAATGATTGACTAAAAAATCCAATTAAAATCAATTTAATTTCTGTAAAGATTTTAATTTATGAATAAATTATTTATTATTTGACTTAATTATATGTGCGTATTTTTCCCTTGCCTATTTTTTAATCAACTATCTTATAAAAAATATTGGTTACATTTTCTTTCATTTTTCATGGGGAACAACACTATGAATGTTAACAAATCTATTCGACTTTGATATTATTGAATGGCGTAAGAAAGGCATAAGTGCCCAATTTGAGAATGCCTTTTATAGCCTTTAAATAATTTATTTTATGTAACTCATGTCTTTGTAAAAGATTATGGTCCAATTTAATTTAACAAATTGGTTAAAATTCATTCTAGGTATTTTTTTTATAAAGTTATTAAATCCTTTTGCCTATTCTTTTTACGATACAATAGAGATAAGTAATAGCTCAAAAGTGCTTTTTTTGTTTTTATTTTTATTACAAAATCAAAAAGTTATGCAACTATTTCTGTGTATATACCAATTTTGAAATATTTTTCGCATTTTTATTGAGTTTTTCTATAGGGAGTAGAATTTCCGACCGCACAGAAAACTATAAAAGAATAGTTGAATTTTCAACAAAATAATTAAAAGTTAAACAAAACAATGGAATTTTTAAACAAGTACAGTTCAGTTCTCAAATAGAAAGGACGAATTCTCAACGAAAGATTTAATATTTCGTATTTCATATATGAATGTCTGAATGTACAATCCAAAA
Organism: Belonocnema kinseyi; assembly: GCF_010883055.1. NCBI lineage: Eukaryota > Metazoa > Arthropoda > Insecta > Hymenoptera > Cynipidae > Belonocnema > Belonocnema kinseyi. The sequence goes on along the minus strand of NC_046662.1, from coordinate 23,444,749 downwards.
GGACGAATTTTTAACAAACCAGTTACATTTTCTAATAATAAAGACGACTCAAGATTAATTTTCACCAAGAATATAATTTTTAATCAAGAGTATTTTCAACCAAATAGTTAAATTTTCAATTAAAAAAATGTAAGATTTAAACCAAAAATGGAATAGTAACATTTTCAGTTTAGAAAACTAACTTTCAGAAAAAACGGACTTTTAACAAATAACGGATTGTTAAAAAAATAGTTAAATCTTTAACAAAAATGATGAATTTTCCAAAAAGAAGATTATTCTTCTGCTAATTGACGAATTTTTAACAAAATACATGAATTTTCCACAAAACATTTGAATTTTCTATCCGATACTATGAGTTTTCAACAAAAAAGTTAATTCTTCACAAAGTAATCAATTTGACTAAAAAACAGTTCAATTATTAACCAAATAGTTCAGTGTTCTACCAAAATAATTGTTAATAATTTAAAAATAATAAGTTTGAAAAATTAATTTTGAAGAAAAAAAAACGAATTTTCTACCAGTTTAATTGCATTGGAAAAGACGAATTTGTAACAAAATAGTTGAATACTCACAAAAAATGTGATGTTATATACAAAGATGTGAATTTGCAAGCAAAACCATACATATTTCTACAAATGAAATAAATTTTCAAACCGAAAATAAGAATTTTTAGTACAATATTTTTCAGGAAAAAATTCATTACTTTGCTTGAAACATTTAACTATTACGTTGAAAATTTGTTTTTGTTTATTTAAAATAAATTTTTGAACTGCAAATGTAATTATTTCATTTTTAAAATCCTGAATCATTAAATGAACGTACTGTCTATTATTATGCAATTTTCCGTAACATTAACCCTGATAAAATGAAAATTGCGAAGCGGTATACAGTTCTTTAACTTAGTTTCTTCAAGAATTATGTAATGTTTCATTTTTTATCTTTTAAGGGCATTTGACACAGCCAAATACCTATATTACCGACATCACTTTTTCAGTTCACTGAAGGTTTTTTTGAACCTAAGACCTTTTTTTGTAAATAAAATATCGAGCTGAAACTTTGGAAAATGTATTAGAGTACAATAAAGTACGTTTAGGTACTGCATTTTGGTAGGAACTTCACTGAAAATTATTTCATCTTTTTTCTGAACCTCGACATTTTTTGAACATTCGAACTTTTTTTATACATAAAATATCGGTCTCAAACTTTGAAAAATGCAAGAGCCAAAAGAAAACTACGTTTAAGTACGAAGCTTAATAATAAAAGATGTAAAAAAATTCTTCAACTATCAATTCCATCGGTATCAGTCGGTAACGTTGTACACGAAAATACGAACCCTCTAGAGCCTCGTCTAGTGGCCGCCATGGTTCGGATTTTCGTGTACAACGTTACCAGCTGATGCCGATGGAATTGATAGTTGAATGTTTTTTTTTACATCTTTTATTATTAAGATTTGTACTTAAACATAGTTTTCTTTCGGCTCTTGCATTTCTCAAAGTTTGACACTGATATTTTATGTATAAAAAAAGTTCGAACGTTCAAAAAATGTCGAGGTTCAGAAAAAAGATAAAATAATTTTCAGTGAAGTTCCTACCAAAATGCAGTACCTAAACGTACTTTATTGTACTCTTATACATTTTCCAAAGTTTCAGCTCGATATTTTATTTACAAAAAAAGTTCTTAGGTTCAAAAAAACATTCAGTGAACTAATAAAGTGAGGTCGGTAATATAGGTATCTAGCTGTGTCACATGCCCTTATGGAAAATAAAATTTTGTACTATACTGTTTTTTGAGGATGGATACGTTAATCTATGTCAATATAATTAAGTCACAAAACTATATTATTCCTTGGTTGCTATATTATACATTATGAATTTATAACGTTGTTTTTCGAATGCTCTAAGGGCCGACTTTAAATTCATGAGCGTACACCTGGGGCGGGGGGCATGGAAGCCATGGGACATGGCTTCGAGCGCGTGCAAACAACTTATATTGTTATTTCCTATTTTATATCCTAATTCCTAAATACAAATAATCAAAGTATTATAACACTTCTTGACATGGGCATTGATTTTCAAGGTCCTCAATCTTGACAATTTAATTCAGTTCATAAATATGTTACAACCAATTTAAGAAAAAAAAAGATTGATGAAACACAAATATCATTGAAGGACAATTTTCACCTCTCACATTAATTTTAGGGTATGTATTTAACTAACGTGACACAGTTTAAAAATACGCATAAGGTAGTGATGATACATGCATTCCATTATTTAATGAAACATTAGAATATTCGGCTGAGCACAACAATTTCCGTTGAACAGTTTCTTCTGAAGTTAAAGAAAATGAATTTGGTTGTCACCCTCTTCTCAATTTTATCTGTTTTCCTTACATTTTGTGGTAAGTACATCAATATACAATCTTACCTTATCTTTTATTTTAGGTGCATTTCTAATTATATTATACTTGCCTTTTCATTCGAAAAAAGTTGTTCCGCACAATCTGCGGAATGTTTCCACACATTTTCTGAAATTTGATTTAATTGATAGAGAAATTGAAGATTGGAGAAAAAACAAGGCCAAAGGTTTGAACGCTGCCTTCCTTTTTTTCTCTTTCCTTTAATTTTTTAATGAAGTTTTCCTTCCAAGGACTTTTTTCCACTCTTTTGATAAGCCGCTTTGCCCCGTTTGGCGTGGTATTGTTGATAAATTTATTCTTTTAAACTTTCCATCGTTTTCAATTAAGAAATTCAATTCAATTAAAAAATTTTAAATTTTAAAAGTGACTTTCGAAAAAATGATGAGACTAAATTGAGATTTGGCACACTTTCTTAAGGCCAAGAGGGAAAGGACGAGTTTGTTAAACAGTAACTGTTGATCAACGGTTTTGGATTTATCCATCGAAACTGCTTTTTTAAGAATAACAAATTTTAAAACTGAAATTCTTTTTAAAAGATAAAAATTATCTCTATTCGGGGTCATTAGATGCGGAATTTAATGAGCTTTCAAACGGTTTTGAAAACATTCCTCAGTCCTTTCTTGAAGGCGTAATCACGTTTGAGTCAGAAGTAATTTTTAAAATTATTCGAGCTAGCCGTATCGACGATTTCCGAGAAAAGTATAAAATGTAAGTGAAAGATTGCAGCACACTGTGACACAGTTTGGGTAATCGTTCCGCTCTTTTCTTGGGGAATATTCCGCATTTTTTGTTTTAAATACGTTTCCCTGGGAAACTGGGAAATTTTTCCAAAAAAATTGGATAAATACCAGGAAAATTAGAAAATATTTGCCAAAGTTTATAGAGGATTAAGTGATTCCCATAGAATTTATAGCAATAGAATATTGTGCGCGCTTCGCACGTACTAATTACTCTTTTATTAGAAAAACATTTTATTTAACATTTATCTGATTAACTTGAAAATTCAGCTATTTGATTGAAAATTTCTGTATTTTGTTTGAACTTTATCTTCTGTGGTGGAATATTAATCTTCTTGGTGACTAATTGTAATTCAAAATTTCGGTTAAAAATTCATTTCTTTAGTTAAAATTTGAACCATAAGGTTGAAAGTTCCTATAAAAATTCAGAATTTGGTTGAAAATGTATGTATTGTGTTGAAATAAATCTTTTTGATTGAAAATTCACCGCTGATTCAAAATTAGTTCTTTTTTTTTCTTTTTTACTGAAAATTACTATTTTCAACTGAAAATTGAGCTATTCTATTTTTTGTCAAAAATTTATATATTTGTGTAGAAATTGAATCAGCTTGGTTGAAAATTTTTTTTTATTGTTGAAAATTTAACTGTTTTTTTTTTGGGAATTGATATATTTCTTTGAAAATTGAGCTATTTAATTGAAGCTTTGTTTGGGATGGTCGATGATTAATCTTCTTAGTTACTAAAGCACCTTTTTGGTTGAAAAGTCAGTTCTATCATTGAAATTTTAACTAATAGGTTGAAAATTCCTAAAAAAATTTAAAATACGATTGAAAATCAATGTATTTTGTTAAAAAATAATCTTTTTTGTAAAAAATGAGTCTTTTTGGTTGAAAATCCATTTATTTGATTCAAATTTAAAAAAATTGAAATTGAATTTTTTTAACTCTAAATTTATCTATTCAATTTTCTTCTGAAAATTTATCTTCCTTGATAAAGATTTCATATTTTTAGTTGAAAATTTATTTCTTTGGTCGAAAATGTAACAATGTTATTGAAAATTTATCTATTCAGTGCAAAATTGTTCTTTTTTGGTAGAAAATTCATCTTTTATGTTGAAAATTCAAATTTTAGGTTAAAATTTCCATTTTTTGATTGAAGATTCAATATTTTAAATAAAAATATTTTCTTTGCTTAATAATATAACTATTTTGTTTAAAATATAATACATAAATGAAAATATAGCTATTCTATTTTTTTTAGAAAGCTGATATTTTGTTAGTTGAAAATTCTACTATTTCAGTAGAAAATGCACATTTTGGGGTTGAAAAATCAAATTTTTGGTTTAATTATTTTAATTGGAAATGTAATTCTTTCAATTCATCATCTAATAAAATAATAAAAGTGATGAAAAATGGCAATATTTCTTCTGTTGCAAAAATATAACGTTTAATTGATATTTGACAATAAAGCTATTTTTTTCACGTAAAATATAAATTTAAAATCTGCGAAATATGTCTGGCTTTGGTTCAATAAAATTATTCATTAAACAATAGCAGGGTTTGCTAATGAATATTATAAGGGTTCTTAGAATTAAATCTTCATAATTTCACCTCAATTTCTTGTGAAACATATGTTTATTTAAATTTTCGTAGAAATAATGTATTAAATATTAACAATTTCAGAAATTTATTAAAAGTTTTGAATGATTTCTTTTGCTTTTTAGAAAATGTATTCATCTAAATAGGTCGGTTAAGAATCACCAACAAATATGTATATAAATTTGTCAATATTATTTCCTTTGCTTTTTTTTAAATTACCCAATCGGCATTGAGCAAAAGCAACGAAAATGATTTTAAAATATTCGTGACACACTTATTTTTTATAGAAAGATAATTTTTTACAAATGTTTTTAATGATAGAATCTACATTGAAATGTGGAAGGCAAGGAGGATGGAAATAGGTGCATGGAACCTTCACTTTGCTTCGAGAGCCTGAAAACAAGTTATATTGTCAGTACTGTAAATATCAGATGGCGTGTATTAATATGTATTAAAATTTGTTTATATAGTTCTGTTTTTTCCGGCATAGAATGATATGAATGACAAAAAATTGTGAAGAAATTTAGGGAACTGTCTCCGTTATTTTTCTAGGGCATAGCCCACATTTTTGATAGAAAATGCGTTTTTCCGAAAAGTTGGGAAATTTCCCCTTAAAAAATGGATTATTCTGGAAAAATTAGAAAATATTTCCAAAGGCTTATGGAGGATTGAGTGATTTCCATAAAATTTAGAACGCTAGAATATTGTCCGCGCTACGCTCGCATTAATTACCCTTTCTTTAAAAAAACTCGGTTTATTTTCCGAGATTTTGTTACAGATTTTACAGAAATTGTCATATCATTTGATAAATTTTAAATGGCTTACAAATTTTTTTTTTATATATATTTTTTTTAGAAAATTAATCCTCGTGTTTGAAAATTCATTTTTGTTTGAAAATTGTTTTTTTATTGACCCTATAAATAATAGATAACGATTTTAAATTATATAAATGTCCAAAAATCCTTTCAATATTTTTACAATTAATTAGAGTTCTAGAAAAACCTGTTTCTGATGATGAAAAATATAAATGAGTAATTATAAAGAAACATTACTTTTCAAAGGACCCCTCTTTACTCAAACTTTACTCAAACTTTACTCAAACTAATTTGTTTTGTAGTTTTTTTTTAAACCTTTATTAAATTGAAGGAAATTATTGAAAGATTTATAATGTAGGGATTAAAAAAAAATTAAACCTTGACGAGATCAGAGAAACTGGAAAGTGCGGTTAGGTTTACTCAAATTCGGTGAACGTAGACTAAATATTTTCGGCGTGACTTTTGTTATAAAGTATTGAAATTTCAAATTATACTATATTTAACATTTAAAATTCAAATTGCTTCATGAAAATAGGGGCACACTTCAAATTTCTAACATTTCTAGTAAAAATGTTACACTTCAAACAAAACAGATGCATTTTTAATCAGATAGTTCAATTTTTCAACTAAATAGATGAATTTTCTTCCAAAAATATTAATTTTCTATAAAAAATATAAATTTTCCACAAAATACATGATGGTTTAACAACATAGTTGAATTTTTCAGCAAAAGAGATTATTTTTTAACTAAAAGAGAATAGTTAAATTAAGAGTTAAAAAAATCAATTTTCAACAGCAACAAAAAAACAAAAACATTTTAGAATAGTAAAATGGTCAGCCAATACCGATTAATTTTGATCAAACAGTTGCAATACTTCATTAGCTAAATTTATAGTGAAATTAAAAATTTTATTTAAAAAAATTAATAAAATAGTTAGACTTCAAACTAAATAGATGAATCTTTAACGAAAAATTTATTTGTCGATATTTCAATAAAAATTTTCAACCAGCAACATGATTCTTAACTTAAAAAGCTGGAATTCTTAACGAAATGGTTAATTTTTTTTACGGTTTTCAATCAGTTAAATTTTTAATTAAAAAAGAGGCATTTTGAACAAAAAATTTATTCACTAAGTTTTTAATAAAAATATTAATTTCTAACGAAAATTGTAATAGTTTATATTTCTACCAAACAAAAATGACTTTCAAAGCAAAAAAACAGTTGAACTCAATAAAAAAGGTCGAATTTTCAGCCAAACACTTGATTCGTCAAACAAAACGGATTAATTTTCGAGCGGAATGTTGAATTTTAACCAAAAAAGATGAAATTCCTACTCCAAAGAGTTGTATTTTTAAGCAAGAAAGATTTTTCAGTCAAAAAGGGAACAAAATGCCAACCAAATAGTTGAATTCCCAATCCAAAAAGACCAATTGTCAACAAAACATTCAAATTTTCAACTAAACCTTATGACTTTTTAGGAAAATTGTTGCAGGTTCAACCTAATAATTAAATTTTTGGCTAAATAATTGAAATTGTAACCAAAAATAATGAATTCTCGACTAAAATGATAATAGTAGACTATTCAACCAACAAGAATTAGTTTACCAAGAAATAGTTTGATTTTCTTGTTGGGCTCTATTAATTTAGTAAGCATTACATGGAGAAACCCACAAAAAGGTCAATAGGGGAAAGAGTGTGAAGCCTGTGACGAATAAATAAAATTTTTGAGAATTCATAGACAAGAGAATAATAGTTTAAATAAACATTAAAGTTCATTTTTAATACTTTAAAAATATTATCTTCAAAAACCAAAAATTTTGATTTGAAAATAAACTTAATTTTCCATTGTACTTTTTAATGTGAGACTAAACACTTTTAAATCCGGACTACAAAAAGTGTGTTTGTCGGACTGCGCAAAATTTTAGGCCTTAAGCTGAAGTTAACTTAAATAAAAAGCTAGCTGTGAATTCGATCTCGGTTGTTTCCACTTATTTTATGTTTACAATGTTATGATGTTTATTTTATGAGCACTCTGCTTCCTCATTATATTTAATTAGCAAGGATATTTGCTTTCTCATAAAGGAAGTCAAAACAACAAAATACAAATAGTGCAATCAAATTTATTCCATGGAAAAACTTTCTGTTTAAAAAAAGTTTTAAAAATTATACAAATGACAATAATTTCCGTATTCTTTAATACAATTTATTAATATTATGGGTCAATCAATTTAGCTCCAATTAAGGAATCTTATCTTTTATCAAATCTATCAACATTATAGGTAAATAGATTCGTCTCAGGGCAAAGAATCTTTTATATTATTGCATCAACTTTGAATTATGTGAACGAAAAAAGAGTTACTGTAAAAAACCGATTTTCAAATTAATACAAAGTGCTAGAAAAATAAATGCAATGAATATTTTTAGATATCCTTTTGATAGTTTTAAGATATTAGTGGTGAAAATAAGCCAGCCCTCCGCATTCACACATACTCATACGTCTGGAGAATTGTGCTTAGAACATTGAATTAGACATTTTTAAACTTAGAATCGTTTAATTAAATGAAGTTGGAAATTTTTGAAGCTGTTACCATCACAAAGCTTTCCATAAGAGAAAGCAAAAAGGAGTTAAAAAATTTGGAAAGTTTAACTAAATGAGCTGTTCTACAGGCTTAATGTCTAAATGGTTGAACGTGGACATTTTTCAAATCGTTTAAACATTACCCGGTCAAGCGAGGGCTACTCGTTTTCATAGTCTTTCTAATTAATATTTTCAATTAGTCATTTCTATTTCTTTTGCAGAGTTAGGATATTCGAATGCACCTACAGATCATTCACTTACACCTTCTCGCAGTCCTACTCAACATGCCACACCTGATCCATTAGCCAGACCTGTCATACATAGAAGAACCTTTTTTCATGAGCATCAGCGTGTGACGTTTCCAGCAGATCTTTTTACTCAAAACGAAAATCTTCAATTTGTCCCTTTAACCAAAGATTTTTTTTTAATTGCGAACCCAAGAACTGGATTCTACGTCAATGTAATTGATACTCATATGTGGGTGAGAGGAATATTTGATGAACCAAACGAAAACAATCGGGTTAAAGTAAAAGCACATAACATATTCATCATGTTTTTAATGGATGACGAAGAGAAAATTCGAAATGGTATAAACTTTCACATACAACCAGTTAAAAATGCAGTTAATAAACATTAAATATTAAATTTGAAAAAATTGAAGCAATTTCGTTTTGTCAACGAAGGTCGGATCAAAAGGTGACAAAGTAATTAAATAAAACCTCAAATTTAAATCAATTTCATGTCTGTAAATATTTTAACATATTAATACATTCTTTATTATTTGACTTTATTGTATGTATGTATTTTTCCCTTGTCTTATTTTTCATTACATCTGTTGTAAAGAATATTTGCTGAATATTATTTCGTTTTTCATGGGGCACAATAATATGAATATTGAAAAATTTATTTGACATTTTTATAATTAAAGAGTATAAGAAGGGCGTAAGTGCCCAATTTCGGCAATGCGTTTTGTTGGTTTTAACTAATTGATTTGACCTAACTCATATCTGTTCAGAAGATTATGGTCCAGTTTAATTTAGAAATGGGTCAAAATCTATGTTCGGTATTTTTCTGTAGAGTTATCGTAATTGAACAATGAAAAAGTGATGCAACTATTTGTGTGAAATGTTTTTGTTCCCGATCAAAACTTCTTTAGTTGGTCTTGAAAAACGGAACATTTGAGTATGAGATTAATGTGAAGTAAATAACGCGAAAAAGAACTTCGACTATTGTTACATTTCTCTCCAAATTTAATTTTCAAATTTTCGTTGATAAGTTATATAGCAATTACAGCCCTCTATTAAAATAGAAAAAAAGTTTAAAAGTTCGCGTTTTTGTTTAAATTCAACTATCTTAGATTTAAAATAAAAGTATTATTGGTTTTGAAATATCGACTATTACATTTTTCGTTGACAATTCATATTTTTTGGTTGAAAATTCAGCTACTCAGCTAGGAAGGAAACTACTTTGTTAAGAACTCTTTTTTTTTGTTGACGATTCATTGTTTTAGATTAAAATATTATTTTTTTTTCAATTGAAAATGTAACTATTTCATATTTTGTAAAAAATGTCTGTATTTCTTGAAAATTCGTCTTTTGTGGTAGAATATTATCTTTTTTTGGCGATATACATCTCTTTGGAACGTTGAAATTCACTTCATTGATTGGAAATTCCTCGAATTCAAATTTTTGGTTAAACATTAATGTATTTTTTAAAAAATGCATCTTTTTCATAGAAACCTATTCCTCTTAGGTGCGAAATTGACCTTTTTGGTAAAAAATTTATCACTTTGATCGAAAATCAGTGGTTTTTTTTTTATTTAAAGAATCATTTTAAACCTAAAAATTAAACTGTTCCCTTTCTGTCAAAAACATGGATCTTTTTTGATAGAAATTGAATCTTCTTGATTGAAAGATCATCTGTTTTGTTTAAGAATTTAACATATTGTTAAAAATTTATTTCATATCTTTTAAGGGAAAATTCAACTATTTTGTTGAATATTCGCCTTTTTTGTAGAAAACTAATCTTATTAGTTGAAACTTCATGTGTTTTGTAGAAAATGCATTAGCTTGGTTAAAAATTTAACTGTGTTGTTAAAAATTTCTTTATATAATAATATATTATATGGCAGCTAGAAGTAGTATTAGTTGGAAAATATTTCTTTTCATTAATGGTTATTTCTTCAAATTAATTTCATTAGTCAATAATAAATCATTTATAATATATATTATTTACATTTACTTATTTTTGTTTTATAATATCTCAATAATAATTATTGTGCTTAATATTATTGGATAAAAAAACTTCATTTAAAACTTTATTTTTATCGTCAAAAACATGGATAATAGACATAAGGAGTTCAAAGTAGTGTAACCGAAAATGAGCAAATTTTTGTCGTATGTGAATGGTTACAACACTTTCCGTTCTCGTGTATGACGCTAATGTGGCACGGGGATAAAATGGCAACTGCCTATGTTTACATCGTTGACATTGACACAGTTTGCTTATATAATAAGTATTGTGATATTTGATTTAAATATATCAATTATTATTTATATAAAAAAAGATTTTAAGAGTTTGGTTCATCGCGAAACATTTAATCGTTGTGATCCTGCAATGGACGAGGCAGCCATCCATACTAGTACCAAACTAGCGCCGCGCTCGGGAAGATCTAGAATTTTGATGCGTTATTGTACACCCGACAGAAAAATGCTCGTTTTTTGTGAAGTCAATGTACAGGACTTTAGGAAAAGAAAATTACTAGGCAGTCTGATAAGTCCCTGAAAAATGAAACACGGAGACGTTTTTTTGGCCAAAGTCGGTTTTATTTTTCAACATACTCTCCTTTTAGGTCGA
>NC_046662.1:23432085-23433649 GCF_010883055.1 Belonocnema kinseyi | reverse complement strand
GATGAGTAAATGCAGATTATCGAAACTGAAAACCAATATTTTGAACTTAAATTTTGTTTTTAAAGTACTTATGATCAATGAAAGGGGTTTAAAATCTTTGAAAAACTGTATCAGAGAACATAGTTTACATTGATAATAAATAAAGAGTTAAAAAGCAACGAATTTACCAAATGAAAACAGTTTTTCCCCATAAACTGTTGTTCAATATGTGAATACTTCTTGCCCAATTTTAAGCTTGTATCCCTGTAATAGTCGCTATATATAAATATTTCAATTCGGCTATTTCTGTTTTTTCTTACAAAGTTAGGATCGAGGGGCTACTCACTTTCGTATTTAACGTATGAAATCATTTTTACGTTGTGCCTTTAACGTAACTAAGCAGCATGAGCGCGCGCAGTGGCGAGTTTCCGCAACTCCGTCGGACGCTGTTGTGTTGTGTTGTATGCATCTGGTACGCAATAAAACTGCAAATATGGGACACAATACTTGTTGTGTAGTTCAGACATGCCCTAGCTCGAGAAATTCCCGCCAGCCATACATGTTTCACGCTTACCACTATTCCGCTAGAGAGCAAGAGTGGTGGTAGACGCTTGCTTAACACTCTCCTCTCAGACCCAAGCAGCACCGCAGATACGAAATATCAGACAGGGTGCTTGGGGTGACTAACGTTTCAATATCAATTTGCAATAGTGACTAGAGTTTTAATTATTTTATTTTAGTATTTATATATTTTTCGACAATAAATGTAATTAAAAAGAGAATTGTACAAAGTTTTTCTTTTTTGTACAAATGTGCATTGTTGAATATTTTAGTATCACCGTTTTTTACATTGTGCATACGATGTATAGAAATATTGGATGATACTTTTTGCAGTATAACAATTTATTAAAATCATGTACAAGGTAGAAATGTACGTTACAGAAATGAAACATAATTAAAAAATTTGAATCCTATTCCATATCAATAAATTCAGATATTTTCTACTAAAACTAAATATTATATGTGTTAAATACAATGTTCGAAATTGAATTTGAGCCTACTACGTTGATATGTTTAAGTTAAAAAAATTACTTGAACTCTCTAAGTTTTAAGACTTTAAGCCGGGTTTTAGGTTGGCGTTTACAATTTTCACCGTCCAACTACCTGCGTATCATCAAGACAGGTAATATTGTGAGGCAGGATATTTTTTTTATACAGCAGTCAGGTGTATTTGACTGTAGGAATGCTGTAAAAAAGAGAAAGTTTTACAGGTGAGTGATGATGAGAAGAATGTGGAAAGTTTGCAGGCATAAATACTTTGCTCAATTCTCCTTTGAATTACATTATTTGAAAACAAATTTAAACATGCTGAAATAAAATAATTAAAATTCTAGTTACGATTACAAATTTATGTTGGAAAGTTAGTCGCCCCAAGCACCCTAACAGATATTTTGTATCTGCGGTGCTGCTTGGGTACGAGAGGAGGGCAGTGATCCCAGATCTGAAACGAGATGCGGTCCAATACTATGACAGGGCTATGTCCGTGTGAATATAGTAGGAGACGCTGTAAATGACTGAGTTGCGC
>NC_046662.1:23430360-23431985 GCF_010883055.1 Belonocnema kinseyi | reverse complement strand
TAACTTGTAAATGCGTAAACATAAATGGCTGAAGTTTTGACAGGCGTCATTTGAAGGATCAAGCTCGACGAAAATGGTTCACATTAATGAATACTAATGCCACCTCTTAGAATTTTCAGGTACTTATCAGACTGCCTAGGATATCCAATAATTCCCAGGAATTGGACATGTACGGTTAGTAATCCTTACGAAACATCTCAAGGGGAAGGGAGTGGCTTGGAGATTTCGTTACCATTTGTTACGTTGGGGCGGGGGTGGGAGCCTATTATTCGCGTACGTGATGTTTGGAAATTCGGCAATGAAACATATAACTCGCAATGATTGTACAGAGAGTAATTATGAATGTAACCTTACACTCCAGAGAAACCTGTGGAGCGAAGAACGCAGGCAGCCAAGGACAATTTGAAGTAAGTCAAAGAAATTGTATTGGTTTGGAAAAAGTTAGGAATTTAAAACAAAAAATTTTCAAAAGTTCTTTGAATAATAGCGGTCAGGGAAATTGAAAAATGAGTTAGCAAAAAATGTGAGAATTTTTTATATGAACTTTGCGGTAACCCAGATATATTATTGTTAGCAATTTAGTTTCTTTGTGTTGGCTTCCTCCTGAAGATTATCTTTTTAGTTATAAATTTGATTATTTGTTTGAAAAATTAACGATTTTTTTAATGCTATCCCTTTTGGTTCATAATTCACCTTTTTTGGTTGAAAATTCAACTATTGTCGTAGAAAATATACTTTTTATTAAAAATTCATATTTTTGTAATGAAAAGTCACCAAAAATCTTTTTAGGAAGGAAATTCTATTATTTGTTTTGAAAATTGGTCCTTTTAATACAAAAATTCGTCTAATTTAGTAAAAATTGCACCTTTCTTTGATAAAAATGCAAGTATTTGGTTGCAAATTCAACAATTTGGTTGAAAAGTCAACCTTTTTGGTTGAAAATTCAACTATTTTTCAGGAAATATACAATTGGTTAAAAACTCATAATTTGAAGTTGAAAAGTCAATCTGAAATCTTTAATGAAAATTTTTTTTTTAATTTGTCTTTATGATTTAAAAATTTGTTTGCTTTAGTAGAAATTTCACATTTCCTGGATGAAAGTGCAACTTTTTGATTAAAAATTAATCTTCTTTGCTTGAGGATTCAACTATTTTGTTTAAACATGTTGGTTGAACCTCTTTCTTTGTCGAAGATTCTTATTTTTAATTCAAAATTCATCTCTTTTTTTGAAGGATAAACTATTCGGTTGGAAACGGACATTTTTTAATTGAAACTGCGTAGGTAAAATTTGTAGTACTTCTTGAAAATTCATTTTTTTAATGAAGGTCCATAAAAAAATTAATTTTCTACGATAGAGGTATTAGTTGATATTTGAACCTAGAATGATTATAACTCAAATAGAAAACAGGTAAGTTCAACTAAACACAACGAATTTTCACACAAAATAATTGAATTTTCAACTACAAATTGTGTAGTTAGTTTTTCAGCTGCAAAAATTAATTTAGAAGAAAAAGAAACGATTTTTCAACAAAATAGTTCCAGTTTTAACAAAGAAATCCATTTTCGAGAAAAAATTAATTTTTAACAAAAGTGTTTAACATTCAACCAAGTGGTTGCAGTTTTAA
>NC_046662.1:23421579-23430260 GCF_010883055.1 Belonocnema kinseyi | reverse complement strand
TCCGACCGGCAATCGTGCATCTTCGAGTTTTCAAATTCAGAAGAGGAGAAATGGGTTGCGCGCGCAACTCAGCCATTTACAGCGTCTCCTACTATATTCACATGGACATAGCCCTGTCATTGTATTGGACCGCATCTCGTTTCAGATCTGGGATCACTGGAGGAGGGCATCTAGGCACGCGTCTACCACCACTCTCGCTCTTCAGCCGAAATAGTGGTAAGCGAAAAATATATGTGGCTGGCGGGAATTTCTCCAGCTTGAACATGTCTGGTGTAGTTAATAGCAAAAATACAGGGATAAATAATACAAGCGTGAAATATTACAAGTTTTCCACCGCCATTCATAAAATAAATCAAAGGCTATAATGGATTGTATCTGTGAAAAGAGTTAAGTGCGTATCCTAACCTTAATTTATTCAAAATTCCATGGATGGTATGTGTATATATAATGCACTTCATATATGCACGTATTAGGTTCATAAAATGTATGCACGTATTAGGTGCAGATAATGTATGCACTTTTTGCTATTTTGTGCTTATAGCCTTCTTCATTAGTTGAGCTATGTTCCTACAGTATTTCCTCCAATATATAAATCAAGAGTTATAAACCCAGTAACTGTAGTTAATAGGTAATTATTGGAAATTAAATTTAGTCTCGAGAATATGCAGACATTACATTTTTACTTACATTTGATACATTTTTTATCATATTTATTTACGCAGGAAGAAAAAATTTTACAGGAAATAAAAAAAAATAACAACAAAAAGAAAAAAAGTATCTCCTACAAAGATAATTATTCCAGATGATTAAAAACATAACAGTATGATGGTAGTAGAACCTATTGAGTCCCCAAAAACATTTTGTGATCAAGAATGTGAAGCTTATTTTCACAGCGAGTCGAACGAATCATCCAAAACGTTCGTGTGTAACAGATACATATATGAAGAAAACTCTGTTCTTACTTGTGAAGTGGAGATTCAAACTGATATAATTGAAACATCAGCTTCAACTACGATTATTAACAGAAAACAGCATAGAAATAGTTGGTGCAATACTGATGGCAAAAGTTTTGTTGATAAACTTGTTGTACCAGATTGTGAACGTAATGAGCTGAAATCTAAAAGTTTTAGTAGTTACAAATCTATTGAAAAAGACGAACAGCTACTTGAATGGGCCGGTGTCACTTTTGAAAATTTAATTGTTTTATTAAAAAGATTAAATATTAATCTAGCAGGCCATAGTTAAATATCACTGGAAAATAGACTTCATATTTTTAACGAAAATCAAAACAGGAATGACTTTTTCGGCATTGAGTATAATTTTCAGTGATCACAGAACTACAGTATCAAGGATATTTTATTCATCTTTACGACACTTAGCTCGGGCTACCGCTAATTATGTTTATTGGACAGAAAAAGCAGATGTTTTATCCAGTATGCCAGAGTTTTTGAGAAAATTAATGTAACACTCGCGTTATAATTGATTGCACAAAGTTTCGTGTGCAAACTCCATCTCGAGTAGATGACAGAGTATTTATGTTTTCGCATTATAAAAAAGGTTTTATAGCAAAACTTCTTGTTGGTATCACTCCAAGTGGCTTAATTTGTTTCAAATCAAAAGTTGCTGGCGGAAGAAAAAGTGACTCGCAAATTACTGTCGAGTCTGGTTTAATCAATTTACTTAAAGACGACAATGTTGTTTCAGCAGACAAGGGATTTCCACAATTTCAAAATCTTATAGATGAGAGCAGAGCCAAAATTTTGCTCATAATTCCACCATTTTTAAATAAAAATGAAGAATTCATGAAGAAGAAACAAGGGAAACATACAAAGTTGCAAAATGCATTCACGTAGAACGTATTATGCAAAGAATTAGAACATATTTAATTTTAAATCAAATAACACATAATTTGTATAAATACATTGACGAAATAGTGCACATTATTTGCGTTTTGGTAAATCTGCAACAACCGATCATTAAAATTTCACTGTGAAGGACGATGTTACAAATGTAAACAAAACTTGGAAAATGTCACACATATTTTATGGATATCAAAATACTTTTATATTTGCTTTTATACATTACATGTATCACATTGCGCATTCATCTAACAGTTCTTCATAACAAAAAATGCAATTTATGATTTGTGAAATTTTCTTTATTAATAAAACCAGTTTTACAATTTAAAGTTGCACATATATTATCAATCCATCATAACTTTTATTATTTACTACAACACTACGTGTTGTATCATAGAACATCTCTTGATAGTTAACTATCGCTATTTGTATTTAATTACACTGTGTCGATTTTCAACAATTCACATATTTAAGAACATGAGCTTTAATATTTATATACTAACTTCTATCTATAATAAAAACTTACAAACATCAGTCTTTAAAGTTATTTGGCATTTGTAAGCATAACTTCTCGTATTACTAAATCACAACTTTGGTTGCACATGGCAAAAAAATATCATTTCACATACATTATAATTAAATTATAATGTTTTAATCATAAGCTATCCTGTTACAACAGTTATATCACATAAACACATTTGGTAACATTACTTTTTTCTTTAATTTATATCACCACATATAATCGAAGACTTGTTATTATTTAACGACCTAATCATAGTATTGCTCATATCTTTTCCAGTAAAAGTACGTACTTGACTTTTTTTCTGTGAGTTCATTGTCTCATCACGAAGGACTGGAATTATATAACCACTTATTGCGAATAAACATGCAAATCACAGTTGGTTAACCCGGTTACATACATTTGTATTTGACATTGTGTGAAAATCATTGCGCTCTTCTTTAGTACTAGATTGTTGTTCATCAACTCCAAATAATCAACTTTTGGTTTACTGGTATCTTTGCCAATAATAGGACATTTCTCGCAACTTGTTGGACACTTTATCTCAAAAATTTTTGTTGCACTTCCATCTTTCATCCCGATTCCATCAACACTAGCGCAAAGTCATGGTTTGTTTTTGCAGATAAGAACATCCATTTCGTGAACTTTGGTTCCAGATGCAAGCTCATATTCTTTGCGAGCTATTGGTTCCATTGTCTTTCCATACTTGAGTGCAGGAGTGCCAATTTGGCGAAGATGGAGCTTTTCATCTATTAGCTTTTCTACAGTTTTTGTTTTTCTTGATTTGATGTTGTGAGCGCTTTTACTTGCTGATACTCTTAAACGTCTTGCTTTAAAACACTCAGTATCTGCAGACTGTTTAATTGTAGTGCAACACAATTCAACAAATTTTTTATCTGGTAATGCTATCCATTTATTATAAAATTGTTCAAGATCATTTAAGATATTTGGCAAAGAATTCTGAGTTGATACTTGATCATATTGAGCTAAAACAAACTTTCCGCACTTTTCAACTTTCCGTTTTTCTAGAATTTGTTGCTTTAATTTTGCATCTAACAATTTACGTTTTTTTCTTTCGTCGTTTTCATTTCTGTTTCTTATTCTTTCATGCGCTGTTGACAGCATCAATTTTAATCAGACGCAGCTTTCAATTCTTCAACACTGATTTCTTGTAGACTGACATCTAATTCTTCTTCTGGAGGAAACATTTCATAAAAATATTTGCCTTTTGAATACTTTTTTTTGCGAATTGCTGAGCACTGAAGCCTCCCCACTGCTGCTCAATATCTGTTTTGGATCGACTTTCCTCATTGTGGATGTAATGAATTAGCGCAGCTATGTGCTTGCATGCTTTGCTCTGGTTATAACAACAAGTGCAAGAAACATTTTCAACGTGTCGTGCAGGATCGATCTAAAAGTAAAACATTATTTATAATTTTTACCACAATAATATTATACGAGTAGTTTCACAACTGAACCTACGAAAAGCTTTGACAGGGGTTGAATGTACAGCAGTTTGTCGTGTTACTCGTGACTCAATTAAATAGCTTATTGCACCTTCTCTAAATTTACGAACATCTCTGACATGGCCAAACTCTACTAGACTTTTTTCCTTTCGGTTTTGTTTCGGGTTGAAAGCTTACGTTGTGAGACACTTTCTCGCATCCAGTTTTTATTATGATTTTCATAGTAAAAAGTACAAAGCTGAAAATCATAATATTATAATGACTACAAGGCACGTAATCAAATATTACTTTGTTTATATTTTTCATTGTCACAACATCAAGAATAGATAATTATATTTTGTGAAAGAGTATGAAATTCAGTGCTTTTGCGTCGCACATTTGTATAGCAACTGAGCTTGTTTGTACGCAATTTTCATGATTGTGAATTGATAATTTGTGTTTGTAAAGTTGAAGTCAGAAATTTCGCATCTTCCATTCGCACAATAATTTCAAACAGTTTTAGTAAAAAAATTTTTTTCTACGCGACATTTCCAAAATTTTGAATTTATTAATCTTGCTTATCAAAAAAGTAAGATGTTATACTTCACCAAATATTATTAAGCACATATAATTTATAAGAATATTCAAAGAAATTCAGATACTAAACAAAAATGAGAGCCTGCAAAAAAGGATATTGAACAAATTTTCAACAAAATTTGACAATCGAAGAAAATCGAGAAGAAAAGAAACAAAAACAAAAATTATTCATAGCGTCACAAGCTCAACCCACACCTACGCTTCTATGCATATAGATACAAACCCATACATACAATATTTTTGCAGCGTACCCGACTTTATGGCTTATACGCAAACCTATACTAAACTAACTTAATACTATCACATATAACGCTGTATAAACTAACAGACTATCGCAGTTTCGCACGCTGAATGTCAATATTCGAACGGCCCTTATATACTCACTAGGTGTTTCTTTCACCGCTTGTGAGAATCAGAGCCATATCTGTAATATGAAAGGCCCCGAGAATGTCTCACTGCTGAGAAACCTTGTGTAAACAAAATCTTTTATTGATTTTAAATGTAATTTAACTGTACTTAACAATATTATAGGCACGAAAATTTTAGAAAGCTTATTCAGTTATTCTTTCAATTGTAATGTAATTTATAAAATTATTCAGAGAAGCAGATCGAGCTAGTAATTTAACACCACAATACCTACCGTTTGGGAGCGGCAAAACAGAAGGTGCATGATTACCACTGTAAGTTGGCGTTTAAGCCGAAAATGCACGACTCGAACTTCGGTTTTTTTAGATCTTCTGCTGCACGATGATTGCCGATATGAAAGCTTCGGTGTTATATTTATATATCGATTCGGATTTAAAAGAAATGGGCGATTTTAATGTTTCGCGTGATTCTGAATTTCATTTAATCGTCGATTTTCAGTTTATGTTTTTTAGGTGTGTATAATATGGATATTATTACTATTATATATATTGTTAATGTAAATATTATATTAATATTAACGACTAGTTGACTAACTTTTAATAAAAATAGTTAAAATTTCAACTAAAACAATTAGTTTTCTGAATAAAAATAAACTTTGAATAAATAACATAGATTAAAATATTTTTTTAAAACTTTTTTAAACATAATAGTTAAATTTTCAAACAAAAAGGTAAATTTTCATCCCAAAAGCTGAGTTGTATACTACTTTAACTAAATTCATAAATCATCAAAAAAAAAAAAAATGTTAAGAAAGTAGTTCCACTTTCAACCAGAAAAGTTAAAAAAATCGTTAAGATTCTTTGAAATTGCTTTAAATTATTGAAATTAATTGAAAATTCGTTGGAATGTTTTGAAAAACCCTAAAATGTTTAAAATCCTTTAAAATCTCTTGAAATTTTTCAATGCTCTTGAAAATTCCTTGCAATTTTTAAAATACCCTAAAATATTACAAATCTTTTACAATCTCATACTACATTATTGAAATCAATTCAAAATTTTTTGGAATCTATTAAAATATCCTAAAATATATTAAATCTTTCAAAATCTCATGTTAAGTTATCTTAATCAACTGAAAATTCCTTGTAACATTTTAAAATACTCTTAAATACTGCAACACATCCAAAATATTTTGACATACCTTGACCTTTTTTTTTTAAAGATTTTTAAAGTATTTCTTTAAAATCCTTTGTAATTCCTTAAAATTATAAAAATAAGAGAAAAATTCCTTGACATCTTTAAAAACATTCCCATATTTTAAAATCCTTTAAACTCTTTTAAAATCTCTTGAGATTTTTTTAAACTCTTGAAAATTTCTTGAAATCCTGAAATATTTTAATTCCTTTCAAATCTCATTCGAAATTATTGCAATCAATTGAAAATTCCTTGGAATCTGTTAAAATATCCTGGAATATATCAAACCCTTTAAAATCTCATATTGAATTACTTTACTCAATTTAAAATTCCTTAAAATCATTTAAAATTCTCTCAAATTTTTTTAATCTTTTGAAATACCTAAAACATTTTTTTAATATTTCTAAAATACTTTGGATTTTTTCAAAATAATCCTTTAAAATTTTCTTAATTCTTTGAAATTCCTGTGAATTATAAAAATAAATGGAAAATTCCTCGATATCTTTTAAAACATCCTCAAATAATTAAAATTCCTAAAAATCTTTAGATATTTCTTGACATTTATTAAAGTTCTTGAAAATTCCTTGAAATTTTAAAAATACCCTAAAATATTTCAAATCTTTTAAAACATCCTCAAATATTTAAAACCCTTGGAAATCTTTTGAAATCCCTTGAAATTTTTTAAAGCTTCAAATTGAAATTTAGAAAAGAGAAAAATTTCAAAACGTTATATACTGACATGTTTGTAGATTATAGTTTTGAAAATGGGATCAATAAAAATTCAAAGCTTTCGAAATTTAGTAATCAAAAACTTTCAACTATGAAATGTAAATAATTTTCAACTATATGGGATTTAAGTTTATAAAATTTAAGTTGTAAACTTGGAAGTTTATTTACAAAAAATTAGTAATCATAAATAAATTGAAGGCGTTTAAAATTTAAAATTGTGTTTTTTAAAAAAAGATATATAATTTCATAATTATATACAAAAATTGTTTCAGAAATAGTTAGACTTTAACTCGAGTAATTTATATTAAAACTTTAATTTAATAGTTTAACAAATCTACAAACAGTTACATTTTCAATGTTTTAAAAATTTTTCTGTTTTTCAAATTTCAGTCTGAAATAATTTCATTTACAGATTGCCCAATTGAAAAACATACATTGCAATTTTTAACGCTTTCAATTTATTTACGATTATTAAGTTTTTATAAAAAAACTTCCGAGTTTACAGTTAAAAATTTGAACACATGAATCCCATCGATTTGAAAATTACTCTTATTGAAAAGTTGAAAATTATTGAAACTTCAATTTCGTAAGCTTTGAACTTTCATTAATCCCATTTTCACAACTCTAATTTACAATCATTTCAATATTTAACGTTTTGAAAATTTTCTCTTTTCTAAATTTCATTCTGAAGCTTTACAAAATTTCAAGAGATTTCAAAAGATTTTTAAGGATTTTAAATATTTGAGGATCTTTTAAAAGATGTCAAGAAATTTTTAATTCATTTTTTAATTTACAGTAATTTCAACGAATTAAACAAAATGCTGGGTGGATTATTTTAAAAAATGTTGAGGTACTTTAGAAATCTTATAAAAAAGTTCTAGGTATTTCAAAAGATTTTGAAGGATTTGAAAAATTTGACAGAAATTATTTTCCGAACAACCCAGATTTTTGACAAAATCCTTTGAAAAGTATTAATATTTTTAAATGAATAATTTTATTGTTTGTTTTACTAAACGAATTTGTCACATTTACTAAGCTTTAAAATTCTTTATTCAAATTATGAGCTTTGAAAATGAAAACATTTGAAATCTTTAGTCCATCAAAATTGAGTGCTCGTAAAATCCGTGCCTTTAAAAGCAAAAAAAAACTATTTAATTTTATGAACAATTTCATAAATTTTATGAAGTTAATTTTCAAATACAGATACTTTTAATATATTCTATTTAAAATTTCGAATTTTTTCAACTTACAAACTTATAGGCTTCTTAAATTTGTACGTTTTTCAATTAAAAAATATGCCCGCTTCGCGGGCACATTCTTATCGCAGGCTATGCACGCGGCTATGGATTGTCTACTCAATTAAGTATATTCAAAGATTAAGTTTCTCAAAGCTCTGTAGGCTTTGAGGTACACAATCTCTTCGTGACACTTTCGTCGTTTTTCCACACATTTTAATTTTATCTTTTAATTTTCAATTTTATTTTTCACGAATAAAACAAAAATTACGCGTCCCATCATGAAGCGCCTCTTAACGAAATTGTAGATTTTTTTTTGGATAACAATTTTTGTTAATTCATCTTTTCTCGTATCCTACATAGTTTGTTCACAAAATGGAATTTTTGATTTTTCATTATTTTTTATGCAATCAAAATTTGAATTTTAGATTTTTCAAGAAAATCCAAAAATTTGTTATGATAATCTTGTAGGACTTTCAAAAAGGAATGTTTTTCTTTTCTTGACTTTTTTTCATATCGTGCGTTTTCTGGCTTAAAATTTTGATTTTCGTTTGATTAAAAAAATCTTGAAAATGTTATAACTCTGAGAATTTTCTTATTATCAAAAAAAGTCATCAGGATAACTTGTTTTTTCTTTTTAATACTACGAGGGTGGATTGATAAGTTTCCGGCCTGACCAAGAGATGGCGCCACTAGGCCTACCTTGAGGTGGCGTTCTATAGTACCATCCTTAGATAGC
>NC_046662.1:23397138-23421479 GCF_010883055.1 Belonocnema kinseyi | reverse complement strand
CCTTGGAGGAGATTATGTTGAGAAATAAAAAAAAAAAATTCTTAAAAACGTTGTTTTTCTTGGTCAGGCCGGAAACTTATCAATCCACCCTCGTATAAATATCCGTGCATAGAATTTTCAAATTCAGAAAAAAGTGGTCTAAAAAATTTTCAAAATGCGCCCACTATTTGAAATTTTATCAAAAATGGCTTTTTAAAGATGGATATGATCCGCTCATTTTTTCGAGAGTTATCGTGTTTACGGACGGACAGACAGACAGACGCTATCTTAAAAACCTGATTTTCGGATTCAGGGGCTCTCGAAACGTGGAGATCTGTTGAAAAACTCTGATGTCATATTAAAAATTAAAATATCATAAGTGAACTATCTACGTAAATAGTGGTGCGGATCACCTCTTGTTTTTTGTGACTGTCGACGAAGTTCTAAAAGGTGAAATATCTGAGTTATTTGATTTCTATTCTCTTAAATTATCTTGAACACGAAATCTAAAACTCCGTTTAAAACAATATAAAAGCTGATCAACTTCATACTATAATGTGCAAAATTATGTTTTAAACCCTATCTCTTTCAAATTCCTCGACTGTCATGTAAACTCAGGAGAAACTCTTTCAAATATTGTTAACCTTTAGAGTATTTCTCAGTGAAGATGGCTTAGTTCATAAAATACTTTTATATAAGAATTACTCGACTTTTTTTCTGGGACTCAGTTTTTAAATATTAGTAAATGTTTTTAGCGTTGGCGATAGGTTTTTTATATCAATCACTCACTGGAAAGGTTCTTTGAAAAAATAATTTTATTGCGGCAATTACAAATTTTAAAGCGGAGAGAGCACATGGAAGCTTTTGTCGTTAGCGGTTTCAGGCAAAGACTGGTGACTAGCACCGGCTTTGGCGCGAACATACCCGAATCGAAACCCCGAAAAAGCACGAGGCAAACGACGGGCCTGCGTTAGACCCGTAGCGTAACCATTAAAGTAAAAATAGGATCTTAAACCAAAATTAATTTTCGGTTTCTTCCATACATAGAAAATAAATTCTAAACAGTATACTTTATTCTACATCTCATAAACAGTTTTCTATTATTTCTGCAAAGGCATCGATACATTTGAAGACTTTTCTCGCTGTCCAAGATTCTTCAAATAATCGCCTAAATTTTAAACGACTAAATTTTCCCGTGTATAAATAACATTAGTTGATGTTAGGGAGTGTCGACCAGGTAAAAATTCAAATAATAGATCTTAAATTGTCTTAAAGCATCTGTTACTAATTGAGTCATGGAAGATCTTGAAAGCTGTGCACAAAACCATTCCATATGAGGTGAAATTTTTCTTTAGATACGAAGATGATATTTTGACTTGTGTGGACAAAAATAACATCAATGATTTGTCAAGAAAATTTAACAAATTTAACACAAGGTTTGATTTCACTATAGAGAGGGAAAAAGATAGGAGTATAAGCTTTTTAGACTCTCTAGTAAAGAGAGAAAATGGTAAATTGATTACGTATTGGTATAGGAATCCATATTGGTCGGGGAGTATTTAAATTTCAACACTTTTACTCCCATTGAATGTAAAATAAGTGTAGTTAACTATTTGGTCGATAGAGCAGTTATGCTTTCTAAACATGAACTTAGGGATAAAAACTTAAATCTGGTTAAAAGAACTTTAATGGAGAATGACTACCCTCAAAATTTTGTTACATAATCTATGAACAAACGGTTGGATAATATTGATAATCGAAACAATAGTACCATCGATAACAATTTGAACATTGAATTTAACGGCAATGAAACTACACAATTTTTGATTTTACCTTATATTGCATCATACAGTAACAAATTGAAAAACATCTTTAGAAAATTGGGTTTTAAGGTTGTTCTACGCTCCGATCGCGATGATCTTAAGTGCATCATGAATGGAAAGGATCCCTTGAGAAAGGGTCTTAAAACGTACACAATCTGTTGTGTGAAATGCAAAAGTTGTAAAGGGGTTTATATTGGGCAATCTGAAAGAAACATCGATACAAGGATAAATGAACACAAGAACGACTGTATGCATGATGACAGAAGCTCTGCATTAGTTTATCATACTCATACGAAGCAACATCATTTTGACTTCGGTAATATTAAGATTTTAGATATCGAGACGAACAAAAGGCAAATACTTTTTAGAGAAATGTTGCATATATAAAAGAACAAATTTTCTGTCAACAAAAGAACTGACATAGAAGGTCTTAGCAATATATATTTGAATTTGATTAATAATACCAATTATTGTTGAATTTACGACATAATTTTATGCTATTATAGTCTATTTTAATTAATTACTTTGAAAAATAGATTTTTAATTTTTTACGCAACAAATACAGTTCTTAACTGAAACAATTGTTTTTACAAAATCTTAAAATATTATATACAATATTTCTAATATGTACCCACGATAAGATGATAAGAGAGAGTCCGAACTTCTATCACTCTGTGACGTCAAATGCGCAATGTACACACAGTGGACTATTTGACAGCAAACAGTTTTTATTTCATTGACTTGACATTGTTCACTCCATAAAGTTAACAAGGACTATCTCCATCGAATTATTACATGATAAAGAATAAATTAAAAAGGAAAAAAAGTTGTTTTAGTACAATGTGATTAACGATGATTTTATTTACTGTGTTTAAGCTATGTACATAGTTGCATTTTACTGAAGAGGCCCTCCGTCGAAGGGCGAAATGTCTATTAATAAAGAGATTTTTTGGACCAGTATACCGACAATTTAAGATCTATTATTTATAAATAACACTATTTTCCAATTTCCTTACTACATTTGATTTTACCAATTAAATGGATTAATAAACAATTATTTGCATTCTGTAATTCGACGTGTAACGATTTAAGATGATTTCAAGTTTAGTTAAGCAGTTTTTGTAACATGAAAAATTCGAGGAAGAATTTCACCTTTTTCATACTTTAAGTGAAAATATTATAAATAAATAAAAGAAGAAAACAGAAATTTCGAGGTGAAGATTCTTGAAAATTGAATGCACTTTGATTATGGGAAAATATGAAAATCGGTCTACAAGAGAAGGCTCTGGGCTTTTTTAAAGAAAAAAGTGCATTTTCTCCCCTCCTCTTACCACTGTCGGTAAAGCCGGGAACTGAAAAACCGGTTTTCCGCAGAATTTTTCCTGGTTTATTTTACTTTGTTTTCAGCAAAACCTTGTTTATATAAATGAATAATTTAATCTTTTCTTATTGATATTATGGTTATTAGTACTTTCCGCATGGCGGGCTTCTCCCATTTTTTAACATCCAAAATTTTCGGAATTCGATTATCTCAGATTTTGTTAATAAAAATTTTTAAAAATGAAAAAAATTAATTTTGAAGAGAAGCCCGCAATAGATTTCGATATACTTTTAACAGTGCAAAAAACAAAATTTGAATTAATGCATTATTTTGCGAGTGGTATTGCTGAAACTATTTGGAGGAAGTTACCGTATCACCTTAAGGCGAGTTAGAGTAGACTACTGTGTATAGTGCGTGCTAAGAAAGAAATCAACGTTTCGTAACCTCAAATTCATACCCATGTGCCCAAAGCATACCGAGGAACTTGCGAGATGTACGCAGAAGGCTGTCATCCTTGGGTGGCTTCATATCCTCAAGACACACGATTGTTAGTTCGGTCATAGCAAGTAATGCCAGTATCATTATAAGTTAACAAAACTTTTTCAATTCTTGCTTGCTATATTGCCTTCTATGACTTTATCAGATTGATTTCGAATGGTTGACTTCAAAGTGGTGAACGGTCTGTCAGGGGAAAAAGGTTGATGAGGGGCATAAAATTGCGCCTTGCCATGAGAGTTTAAAAACAAATTATATTTTGTTCACTCTAAATAATAGATAAAGTGTATTGTTTTACTACACTAAATATTGATATATTTTCGTCTTGTACTGTGCAGAATGATATGGTTTCGAAAAATCCGTCTGGAATTTCAACAATTGATTGTAGTTGTATCAAAAACCTTTTTGTTTAATACTGGAAAATGCTAATCCGAGACGAAAATAATCTGGCCAAAGGCATAAGCTACGATATTATACCAAAAACAAATTCGAAGCACAAAACTGTTAAGAAACACAGTTTGTGAACTGAAAATTTCCTAGGTAATTATAAAGAAAACTAACTATTAAGAGGACCCAGGAGGGAAAAATTATAGATAGTTTATACATAGTGGACAAATTGTTTGTATAATTTTCATTTATTTTATACCAAAAAATAATAAAACGAATACAAATGATTTATAATATTTTCCACTATATATGATTTTTCTGTCTAGGGAACCTTGTACAGTAGAGTGATAGCAAATTAGAATTTCGTTCGATATTATGGCACATTTTGTAAGGTTAAAAAAATCCATATTTTTAATTTATTTATTAGACAACTTTTAGATTTTCGACTTACTCCTCAATTTTAAAGTTAAAAATACTTAGAGATAAAATCCCTTTTTACCGGGATTTTTTAGCCGGGATCCGGCCTAAAACGTAACGGTTCCCGGCTTCAATCCCATCCGGGATCCGGTCGGGCAATCCGGTCACCAAGCGGTTAAAATATTGCTTCAGGTGAGAAATTGGTAACTTGTATTGTCCTTTAAGGCTCATCGTAAAGAATATGGTGAACTTTAAAGGTCAAATCAAGTTTACCAATTCTGGCAAGGAAGTTGGACTAGAATTTCAACCACTTATAATGGAACCTCGTAGCAATTGTTTCACGTTGGAAACCACGTAGTGATTTTAGGTTAGGAAGGTACACAGAAAAAAATGTATTGACAAGAGTATAATTTAATTAAAAATAATAATTATCCACGAACTAAGTGGGGGTTTAAGACCGATTACTGAAGAACGGTCGAGTTTAATTACGAATCTCGATTTGATTTGCAAACTTCGAGGAAATGACGCGACGTGAGTGCGATGTGCACCCTTGTTCGAAATGCGAAACTGAAAATTAGTGAGTGTCTACGAAGTCGCTAGACGCAGAAGGAAATATAGTACATGGCGGTAAATTTGATAGTGTGAAAATTTTAACATTTCTGCTGATGCACATACCAACATAGATAACAGTTTTATTAATTAAGTTAAAACATTCAGAAAAATGTAATGCTTTTTTAAAAAGAATTTAAAACACCTTATTCCTATTTCACTGCTCTAATCAATCTTTAAATTATACTTTTCAAATGAAATAACTAGGGTTGGCTCGGTCTGTAAGCGTCCGGTTCCTGACTTGTTAATTCAACAAAAATGTAGCCCGACCGTCTCCCGACCGGTTCCTGCCCATGAAACCCAGCCAGGGTTAGCCCGGCCGGGAGCCGACCAGAAATCTGCTTGTAGTAGGCCGTAGGGCCAACCGGGAAAATTTCTGCACTGGGATTCGAATATTCTAAAGGAGTTAAAGTTACAAGAACATCTTAAAATTACTTTCTCGAGTGTAATGTATGTATTTATTTTGGATTGTAACCTCTTAAAGCCATTTCGACATGCCCCAAGAACTACCTACTACTTATTGATGTAAATAATTATTTTTCCACATTTCATCGTAAATTATTGGTACCCTCACAATAGATAAACTGATTAGGCAAGATGAAAAATTAAAACGGTTTAATAATTTTTTTATTCGTTTAAACAAATTTGTATTGTATCGCCGGTCTATTATGGCGCTAAGTAGAAGTGAAACGTTGTTCGGTTGAACGCTAGTCTGGGCGAGCTAATCTAGTAATTTAAAATATATAAAAGAGTAATGTAGTAAAAACCTACTTTATTGATGTTAAAAATTATTGAATAGATTGTCTAGAAGATGACAAAAAATAATTTGTTTTTAATGTACATTTTTCCGTTTTATTACTACCATCCACAATTTTCCACACGGGCAGTTAGGTAAAAATCTTGCATGCCTGATATCTTAATTATTCATCCATTATTGCTTAAACAATTTTTGTCACTTTTTATCACTTACTTCTAAGTTTGTAAACAATTTTTATGTGCTTAAATAATTTTTTTATGCAATAATATAATATATTTACAACTCTAAGTAACTTAAACCATTTAATTCAAATCAAAATCAACAGAAAACATGAATTAATTAGTTCATGTGATTCAGAAAAAGTAAAAATTTTGTCTGTTTTGCCGAATAAAGTTTTTAAGCAAGTAGAAATTGTTTAATAACTATGGGCAATTAATTTACAGTGTCAGGATAAGATGAGCTAATAATACTGGTGAACAAAAATTCAAAAAGCTATTTTCGTATATTTAGCTTTTGCATAGAAAACCTTTAAAGTGAAGCATGCATTTTCAAATGGTCAATATATTGACTTTTTGAAGGGTATCAACGAGAATCTTCTCGTTTAGTTTTAAGTCATGATTACGAAATCAAGACCTCTTTTTTATTGATCGTTCTTCCAAGTATAAAGGTTTTTTAAAAAAAAAATATTTGCTCATTTTGTCAATATGACTAAAAATGAATTTTTTTTCAACTATGTAACTACACATTTTTAGTTATGAAATTTTGAAGCTTAAACCTAATGATTCAAGAAATGATCTCGATTATTTTTAAATATTTAAATAAGAAATTTGTTTAATAGCCCTCGTAAATTTTATTAAATGGTGTTCTTTTAACTTGCCAGAGTAAGGATTTTGGAAGTGATAAGGGCAGAGCAGAGAAATTATGGACAATGGAAAAAATAAAATGTTTGCTACTCTCTCTCTCTCTCTCAGAGTCAAAAGCAGAGACGTTTATGCGCTTCTCGGGGCGGAAGATTTGATTCTGTGCAGAATTTTTATGATTCTGATTCTACTTCAGAAGATGAAGTTCCCCGTTTGAATCTTCCCTTTCAAAACGATTCGCAAGCATCAGGCAGTAAATCCCGACATTCTGTTAAAACTTGAAAAAATCTTTTATCAATGTCTGGTAAGAATTACATTGTATTTCTTCCAGCGTTTCTCTCCAAGGGTTGTAATGTAAAACAACGTAAGATGACAAATTTTTTGAGTAAAATATCTCAAATTGTTTATAAAAAAATAAGATTTTAATTAGCAAATTCACTTTTTAAAATTCAGAAGCTTATTTATATAATAGACATTCATAAATGAAAATTCTGCCTTTACAGTTGTTAATATCCGTTTAGAAATTTACGAGTAGTTCTAAGTTTCTTCAAATGAGTAATGTGCGTCTAAATTTTTAACCACCTATAGTACAATGAAATGAATTTTATTATATTACAACGGGAACACTTAAGTTAATTTGTGTTGTGTTAAGCAAAATTTTGTTAGGTTCTGGTAAGGTAGTTTCATTTGTAGGTTAAGATCGAGTTAACCTATTAAATATAGCACACATTTAAGACTGAGCACCGTACGCTTATATAGCTACACGTGTGGTTGAATTTCATTCGGCTAGGTTAAGTTAGGTCAGGTTTTGTTAGGTTAGGATAGGCTAAACCTCTATGTAGGTTAAGCCGAAGCTGCATGAAACGGTACCGCAAACACAACGGGACAACACAATGAGTTTAATTGTGTTACGTGAAGTTAAGTTAGGTTAGGTCAGGTTTTTTAGGTTAGGATAGGTTTGACCTCTTTGCAGGTTAAGCCCAAGCTGATGCAAACGGTACCGCAAACACAACGGGACAACACAAGCAGTTTAATTGTGTTTCGTGAGGTTAGGTTAGGGTAGGCTAGGTTAGATTTATTTCTAGGTTAGGTTCGAGTTGACCCATTCGATGTAGCATACATTTGTTACTGGGAAAATATGCTTCGAGAGCTTAACGTGTAGTTCAATAAATTTCTGTTAATTCAGGTTAGGTGAGGTCAGGTTGTGTTGGGTAAAGTTATGTTAAATAACTTGATATCAAGCAAGGGTTGATCCTTCACAGTTGTCGACATGTTTTCGAAATGAAAATTTATATCACTGGCATTATTTTGAAATTTATTTGCCTCAGTGCATGATTTTTCGTCATTTTTTGAGGTTATGGCTCAACCATGACGTGATGGGTGATTTTTGATACTGAATTCGAATTGAGCACCCCAAAATCCATAGGAATGCGTGTGTCTTGTTACCAGATCCGCACACTTTTTTTGTGTGGCTGTGTTATTTAAGTCCGGTTTAGAACAGAGGTGAGCAGTCGTTTTCGGATTTGCGTTCGTTTTTCTGAGTTTTCCCTCGAATTCTGTTTGAGTCACTGTGTGTTCCTTTATCATCTGCAGACGTTTGTGAGCCAGCACCTGCCGACACGCACTTTTTCTTCTCTAAATAATAAAGTTAGCGTAAACTATTTCTTTAAAAGTTGGATTGTTTGCGCAGAATTGAAGAGACTCCGCAGTAAACCCCAGGAATACATTTTATCTTTAAATTGAATAAAAACGTCGCAACACGCTTATGTAACGAAAGATAAAATTTATCTGAGGAAAATATTTATTTGGAATATGTATTATGTCAAGCAGCTGCGTCTAGGTTTACCGAAAAAATTTCCTCCATAAATTTGAAAATCCTCGCGGTATACATTTTTTTAATCGTTTCACTTTATTTAAATGATTTTAAGCGAAAAATAATTCACCTACATGTACAGAATACATAGGCTGCACTTTGGTTAGTTTATACTTTATAAAGTTTATTTCCAATTTTGAAGTCTTTATCAAGGTCGACAGAAACTAAAGGTTTGTCCAATAAAATTAAAGGTCTGAACTTGGCTGAGTGTTCACTATAAAGTATAAACTAACCAAAGTGCAGCCTATGTATTCTGTAAGTATAGATAAATGATTTTCTGGTTGAAGTCATTTAAATAAAGTGAGGCAATTTAAAAAAATGAATCATGCGAGGATTTTCAAATTTATGGAGGAAATTTTTTCGGTGAACCTAGGCGCAGCCGTTTGACATATATGTAAAATAAAGATTTTCCTCAGATAAATTTGATCTTTCATCAAATTAACGTGCTGCAGATTTTTTATCCAATTTAAAGATAACATTTATTCCTGGTGTTTACTGTGTTTTAGCCGTATCAGTGCATTCAGAGTCAGATGTCCTACTCTCGTTAGAATTCAAGATTTCTTCATCAATTTGGCCACTCTACGAACATTTTTTCATCTACTAATTTTCATACTTTAAACTACCTATCACTATAATAAGCAAATTGTTTTTTACACATCTATATCACCTTTGATATCACATTCATCGCAGTTGTTTTTTGCGTGTTCGGACACGATGCTATTTTGTATCGGTCAGGAGAAACAGCGTTGGTTGGTTTTCAAGTCTTAGTGCTGATTGGTTACTATTCTGGATCCATTATCATTTTTGATGAAGGTAAAAAGAAAATACATTTTTTAAAATTTTTGTCAGAAAAATTTGGTACACTTGTCATTTTTTCAACATTTTATACTATTTTAGGAACTTTTTACGAAAACATAAAATGTATTTTTTTGGATCAGCTATATGTCTTGATAGAACTTAAAAATATTTTTCTTAAAAAAAATGTTTTCACGTTAATTAAATACATCATTCCTCGTAATTTAAAAACACCTCAACAGCATTCATAAGCTTTTTTTAAGGTTGAGTTTTGCACTACTGGCACAGTACTGCTCCGGTCGTGCAGCCACCCGTTAGCCAGTATTGAGCAAACTAGCGCCTGTCTGTACTGGTGGGCAGTACTGGGCTAGTACTGCGCCGGTGGTGAATTCCGGTACAGTACCGACATTTCGTCCTTGGATATTTGAAAAAATCCAGTGGAAATGCATGCATAAATCGTACGACAACGAGCGCGAAAGTTTCAAATCAAATCTTTGGCGCGCAAAAACGCGGCGAAAAATAAAATTAGGCGCGTAAATTTGAAAAATTCAAAATTTGCATTAATTTTTTAAATTCCTGTCAAATGAATTTGACAATTTTAGAAAAAAGAAAAAGGGGCTTTGAATGCTGTTTTCCTTTTCTTTTATCTTTCTTTATTTCAGTTCTTAAATTGTGAACTCAACAAAGGAGCTTTAACAAAAGATAATTGACAACTACCAAATTACAGTTGTAGATGTATATATGCATATATTATCGAGCGCAAAGCTTTAGAACGAACAAAGAAAAAAGAAAAATATCTACAAAATTCTTGAGTTTTCCACCCAAAAAGGCAAGTTTTAAAAAGCAGTTGAATTTTCAACTTAAAGTGATACATTTTCATTGTGTTCATGTTCAGTAAGAAAATCAAGTTTCTACACAAAGATATGAGTTTTTAACCAAGAAACAATTTCAGTCAAGACATTAAAAAATGCATCTAAATTGTTGAACATTTTCAATAAAATTTTTTAAAAAAACTATTCCCTTATAGTTTAAAAATCAAGTAATTGGTTCAAAATTTGTCTTTTTTGTAAAACATTAATCTTGTTGGTTAAAAATTAATCTTTTGAACATAGAATTTTTTTATGACGAAAAAACAGTTTTCTTAAAATTTAATCTAAAAACAATAAAATTTCCTTCCTGATTGATTCAGAGACTTGAATTGCAGAATCTGCCTAATGGTAAATGGATTCGATCTCCTTTGAAATAATTTTTATAACCATTTTTTTTTGTTGAAAATTAATTTTTTGAACAGAAAATTAAACTATGACATTTTTGGTGAAAAAGTATTTTTTTAAATTAAAGTTTAATCCTTTTAGTTACAAATCTAACTAATTGTTAAAAAATTTATGGATTTTGATAAAAATTCGTCTTTTTAGTATAAAATTAATCTTCGTGTTTGAAAATTCTTCTTGCTGATTTAGAATTCAGCCATTTTTCTGACAATTCTTTTTTTTCAACATTAATTTATTGAAGTCAAAATTCCACTTTCCATTTTTGGTTAAAAACGTATTGATATTTTTGTTGCAATCTGTTTTGATAGAGAACTCTGTTTTATTTTTAATTGCACTTCTTTAAGTTGAATATTATTTTTTTAACTAAAAACTGAACTATTTAATTTTTCGTTGAATATTAAGTTCATAATTGAAGCTTCATCTGTTTCGGTTCAAAACGAATCTTTTTGATTGGAAATTCAACTATTTTTTTCAAATCTCTTTTTTATTAATAATTTTTATAATGATAAATTCTACTTATATTACTTTTGGTTAAAAAATGATATTTCTTTAGATAAAAATCATATATTTGGTTGAAACTTTCTAGATTTTGTAGAAAATTCGTAATTTTTTGTAGAAACGTAATATTATTGGTTGAAAATTAATATTTTTCATTAAGGATTGAGTCATTAAAAAAGAATCCTTTTTAGTGTGTCAAAAACAAATTTCTTTAAAATAAATTTCGATTCTACTATCTTTGGTTGAAAATTGATATTTTAAATTGAAAATTGACCTTATGTACTCAATAATTAAATTCTTAAATTTTTTACGTTTTGGTAGAAAATTAATCCTTTTGGTTTAAAATCGACCTTTTTTCGTTAAAAATTGAACTATTTGGAAACAAATTTATCTGTTTTGATGCAGTATTTAGAAATTCAGAATTTTGTTGAAAATTCGTTATTTTTGGCAGAAAAATAAACTTTTTAATTGAAATTTCATCTTTGTTTCGAGGATTCTATTATTACATGAAAAATTCGTTTTTTGATGAAAAACTAATTTCTTTAAGCGAAAAGTCGATTATACCATTTTTGATAAAAAAATTATATTTAAAAAAAATTGATCTTTTTTTTTTTGTTAAAATTATAACTTTTCTAAGCCGTCTTTTTAATCAGGGAAATTAATTTTTGCGGTTGAAAATTCATCTTCTTCATTGAGGGTTCAATTATTATATTTTTGAACAAACTATTAAGTTGCACATTCCGTTTTTTTTGTTTAAAATTAAATTCTTTCACTAAAAATTTAACTCTCCTACTTTCGGTAAAAAATTGAAATTTCGCATTCCAAATTGATATTTTTGTGTTAAAAAATCAATTATTGGTTTCAAACATCGTCGTTTTTCATATAAAATTAATCTTCTTGGTTGAAAATTCATCTGTTTGTTTGAAACTTCAGCTATGTATTAATGTCTTTAAGGAAAATTTTCATTATACCATTGTTGGTTAAAAACTAATCGTCTTTTGTAGAGAATTAATTTCATGGGTAAAAAATTAATCTATTTTATATTATTTTTAACATAGATGTCCAAATTCGACTTTTTATTGTTTTATATGGGAAAAAAACGTCTTGCATAATTGACTATAAAATAATTTTTATCGCTGAGAGATTCTGCTAAATAATTTATAGAACCTGCTTGATTTTAAGTGAATTCTATCGTATTATAAATAATATTTATAATATTGTTCTTGGATTGGAAATTAATTTAGTTGAAAACAATTTACATCTGTATAAGGTTTCTTACAATTTATAATAATGAATTTCGTACAAACAGATCATCTGAAAAATAACATAAAAGGAATAAAATAATTAAAAATTTAATATAATTACAAATACGTCACTGAAAAAATCATTAGTAAACAACTTTTTCGATTGAAAATGGTTACATTAAATAAAAAATTGATGACAAAACTTTTTCGATTACATTGGTATTGTTTTCTCATCAATTGTACTTCTTAAAAATAAAATAATGTTTTAAGATTACTGCAAAAATTATCAATAGTTCTTAATAAAATTAAACAAAATTTAAATTTAAAAATAAGTGATTTTCATTTTTTATTAGTTCACAACTAAGATATTAATCAAAAAATACTGCTTCCAATTGTAAAACTGCGTACTTACAAGATATTGTGTACTTTTCATAGATTTAATCAAATTCTCTGATATAGGCCACCATGGTGTCTACTGTTTGGTGTCAAATTCACCTGTTTTAGTACAAATTTGAAATAATCTGTAGAAAATTTCATTTTTTCGATTAAATATTAACTTTTATAAACTAAAAACTGCATTATTCTATTTTTGTTTAAAATTTGATATTTTTTATTGAACCTTGATCTTTTTTAGTTAAAAGTAGAATTATTTGTTTGAAAATTTATGCATTTTGTTGAAAATTTCTGTTTTTTGTTAGAAATATAAAACTACTTCCTTGAAAATTCATGTTTTTAATTGAGAATTCAACTATTTTGTTGAAAGTTCCTTTAAAGTTAGTCCAAAATTAATTTATGTAAGGTAAAATTTTATTATATCATTTTTGGTAGAGAATTTATATTTGAAGTTAAAAATTGATCTTTTGTAGTTGAAAATTCAACCATTCGGTTTGAAAATGCACATTCTGTTTTTTTTTGTAAAAATTAAATTCTCTATCTGAAAATTTAACTATCACGCTTTTGGCGGAACACTGAAATTTGGAATTACAAATGGATATTTTTGGGTTGAAAATTCAATTATTTGTTTCAAACATCGTCTTTTTTATATAAAATTAATCTTCTTGGTTGAAAATACATCTGTTTGCTTGAAAGATCAACTATTTATATATCATCAAATGCATCTATTTTAGTAAAATTTCAATTAATTTGTTCAAATTTAATTGTTTTTTGTTAAATATTAATTCTTTTAACTAAAAAGGAATTATCCTATTTCTGGTTTTATAGCACTATATTTTTATTTAAAAATTTATCTTTTTTGTTGAAAACTCCACTATTTGTTTGAAAACTGATCTTTTTGATAAGGGTTCAAATATTTCGTTAAAAATTGATTAAAAATTCAACTGGACAATTTCAGGATGAAAAATTATATTTTTCATTAAAAATTAATTTTTTCAATTGAAAATTCGTTTTTCTGGTAGAAAATTATTTTTCTTTGTTAAAATCTTATCTTGTTTATTTAGGATTGAACTATTTTCTTTATTTTTTTTTGTTTGTTAAAAATTAATGTCTAAGGAAAATTTTAATTATATCATTGTTGGTTGAAAAATAATCGTTTTTTGTAGATAATTAATGTTATGGGCAAAACATTAATCTGTTTTTTATTATTCTTAGCATAGATGTCCAAATTCGATTATTTTGTCTTAGATTGGAAAAAATGTCTTGCATTATTTACTATAAAACAATTTTAATCGCTGAGAGGTTCTGCTAAATAATATGTAGAACCTGCTTGATTTTAAGTAAATTCTATTTTATTTTAAATACTTTTGATAATATTGTTCTTGCATTGAAAATTAATTAAGTTGAAAATTCTATTATTTGTTTAAAACCATTTTTTAAAATAGAAAATTAATCTTTGTGTTTGAAATGTCATCTTTTTTGTTAAAACTTTTACTATTTGGTGTCAAGTTCATCTCTTTTAATTAAAATTTGAAATAATCTGTGAAAAATTTCATTTTTTTGATCGAATATTAACTTTTATAAACTACAAACTCAATTATTCTATTTTTGTTTAAAATTTGATATTCCTTTTTGAAACTTCATCTTTTTAGTTAAACATTATTTTATGGCTGAAAAATTAATCTGTTTTTTATTATTCTTAACATAGATCCCCAAATTCGACTTTTTTTGTCTCAGATCGGAAAAAGACATCTTGCGTAATTTACTATAAAAGAATTTTAATCGCTGAGAGAATCTGCTAAATAATTTGTAGAACCTGCCTGGTTATAAGTAAATTCTATTTTATTATAAATTCTTTTTATAATATTGTTCTTGTATTAAAAATTAATTTAGCTGATAATTCTATTACTTGTTTAAAAAAATTTTGTTTAATTAAAAATTAATCGTTGTGATTAAAATTTTTAATAACCTGTAGAAAATTTCATTTTTTGGATTGAATATTAACTTTTATAAACTAAAAACTGAATTATTCTATTTTTGTTTAAAATTTGATATTTTTAATTGAAACTTCATCTTTTTTGTTAAAAATTATTTTATGGTTAAAGAATTAATCCGTTTTTTTATTATTCTAAACATAGATTTCCAAATTCCATTTTCTTGTCTTATATCAGAAGAAACGTCTTGCATAATTTACTTTAAAAAAATTAACTCCTAACCTCAAAATTTCGAAAGTTGTTATCGCATTTTCCACCAGCAATGGACTTTAATAACAAATTCCATGCTTCATAGAAATATTACTTAATGTTAATTTTTATATTAATAACAAATAATAGCTTAAACATTAACTTATAATTAGAAATATACTAACCCTGCCGATAGAAATCTCACAATATATGCTAAAGATTCTCAATATTCTCTCTATATATATATAATAGTCCAGATAGCCCGTTCAAATGCTTTGAAGGCTTTAAAATATTCTTTCCGAACTTGAAATAAAAATACGAGCATAAATAACAAGCAGAGAGGCTTAAATTGAAATAAGAATTTCGGTCATAAATAACAAGCAGATGCCCTGTATTGCGATTGCAGTGGTACGGGTGGAAAGGTGGTGGTAAATGAGAAGCGTTGATTAGTATTATCGACCTCGAAATTTGATTCGATTATTATTCCCAACAGTGATACAAAAATACTTGCGCATGCTTGAACTGTGCGTCGCTCATTGGATCTAGTTCGTGTACGTATTTAAAAATCAAGTACAGACGCGCACCGTAGCCAATGAACGTCACTCAAATCCAAGCAAGCGCAGATCAAGCCAGCTCCGTTGGGATCATTTAACTTCAAAAAAACGCGTGTAACGTTCTATTCTAACTCACGGTGACTCACGAGTGTCCCGTTGCACGTGTGTAGCTGTCAAAGAACGAGCAATCGTGACAATTTTTAAATATTTTCCAACTCTGGCTAACCCATTTACAACTCGTGTCTCACGCATATAGCAATGAAAATCGATTAGTGTGACAATCGAAATCGGCAATATCGTTTAGAGATTTCATATTAAGGAACCTGGCCATCGTGTTGGACTCCCAATGTTTCCAGAATAATACAATTCAACAGTTCCGTTTATTTACTGGGTACAATATCATGAATGTTGAAAAATCCATTCGTTATTTTTATAATCAATTAATGCGACAATAATTTATGTTTTTAAAGGGCAGAAATAATTTTGAACGACGTTTCTTAAAGGTTGGACACAGAAATCGATCTGAATATCATTAAGTTAACAAAACTATGTTATTTTTTGTTTGCTAGATTGCGTAATATGACTTTATGGATATTGTTAGTCGAATTCTTCTAAAATTTGAATTTATATTCGCGAGCGTACGGATAGGAGTGAGAAGGAGGGCGTGCAACCTTCGCCTTGCTTCGAGAGCACGAAGGAAATTATATTGGCATCAGTGCAAATACACAGTAAATCCCAGCAATAAATGTTATCGTTAAATTAAATAAAAACGCTGCAGAAAGATTATCGGACAATAGATAAAATTTATCTAGCGAAAGATAAAATTTATCTGACGAAAGATCAAATTTCTCCCAGGAATGATAATATTTATCTGACGATAGATAAAATTTATCTGAGGAAAGATAAGATTTATCTGACAAAAGATTATATTTGTCTGACGCAAATATTGATTTTACATATGTGATATGCCAAACAGCTGCGTCTAGGTTCACCAAAAAAAATTCCTCCATAAGTACGAAAATCCTCACGGTATTCATTTTTGAAATCGTCTCACTTTATTTACATGATTTTAACAAAAAAAATTATTCACCTGCACTTACAGAATACATAGACTGCACTTTGGTTAGTTCATAGTGATTATTTTTGTTTTTTAACCTAGACGCAGCCGTTTGACATATGGTATAGGTCAAATAAATATTTAAGTAAGATAAATTTCATCTTTTATCAGATAAATTTTATCTTTCGTTAGATGAATTTGATCTTTCATTAGATAAATTTTATCTTTCGTCAGATAAACATGCTGCAGCGCTTTAATCAAATTTAAAGATAAAAATTATTCCAGGAGTTTACTGGTTTACTGTGAATATATTATTATTATTATCATTATTATTAATATAGGAATGGAATGGAAGCTTCTAATATGTGTCCCCTAAGGGTTTACATTTTTCTTACACCTTCTCTATTCCTTTACACACCCTCCACACACTTACTTGGTGGTGGAAGGGGGACCTACAGTTTAAGGTGGGTTCCGAACCACCAAGAGCCAACAGCCTTAAGTACTTAGAGAAAACCTTTTTCTCTAGAGGTACCGGTCCCACGACTCTCCGGAGATGAACAACTCCCTTGCTAAGGCTAGTGTTCACCGCATGGGCCACCGAGACTCTTCCAGAGTGCGAGGCGGGAATCGAACCCGCAAGCCGAAGGAGTGGGTCCAAGCCTACGATTTAGTCCCCACGACCATCGTCCCACTCTATTATTATTAATATTATATATCATTTAAAATTTCGTACTGGTACCTTCGCAATACGTATAGTGCATAGGTTTTTTCACCAATACATGAATATTATTTCATATTTTGTTAAGAAATAATTGAATCAGTTTTTTTTATTTTTAAAAGGAGTTTAAGTCGTAGTTTTGGTGTCTCAAATAAGTCCAAAACGATACAATTTTTTAATTATAGTGATAGTTAATGGTTATCAACAATTATTACAAAAATTTCACATTCCTGAGCCTATTATATTTTTATTTCATGCATGTCTAAATTCAAGAATAATACTTTATCCAAAAAATTGCAATTTTTATTCAATTTTTATGATAGGAATAAGATACTTGAAAGTTGTTTTCTTGGACGATTACAAAAAATGTATAGCGTCAAAGTTCAAGGTTTTTAAAAAAAAAAATGATCGTGTCAAAATCTTG
The DNA here is from genome assembly GCF_010883055.1 of Belonocnema kinseyi. Classification (NCBI taxonomy): domain Eukaryota; kingdom Metazoa; phylum Arthropoda; class Insecta; order Hymenoptera; family Cynipidae; genus Belonocnema; species Belonocnema kinseyi. The sequence goes on along the minus strand of NC_046662.1, from coordinate 23,403,821 downwards.
CGTTTAACTGATGGCCAGAGGTAGTAAATTGTTTTCAAATTTGTATTTTATTTTGTAAAATCAAGGCCAAAAGATACTCTTTTAATCGGGACAAAGATAAAAATACGAAATTTTTCAAACGATTTTCAAAAGATTTAAAAATCGTTAAAGTCCACGGTACTTCCAAAAATTAAAAAATTTCAACTTCTCACACACAGTAAATATTTGTTTCAATGGAAAAAGTGAAAATATTTATATTTATATATTTATACTTATACTATTCAAACGATTATTATTGAAATTCTAAGATACAAGTTAGTCTAATGGAAACATATTATGCCTAAACTTGTAAATTAATGAAATTAAAACATACTCGCAAAATTTTTCTTATTTTGCTTTTTAATACATTCTCAAAGTTTCTGTACTTTTTTTAAATTGTCGAAATAACCATTTAAAGACAAGACAGAAATCCACTTCCGAGCTCACATGTTAATGATTGTTAATGATTGAACCTAAACAAATTTCATTATAAAAAGTTTTCACTTTTAAGGAAATAGATATGTCATTTGACAATTTGAAAGTAACACTAAGCATATATTGGAACAGGCTCGGCTGCGTATTGCAACAAAAACTGTAATCGTAAGTTTTAATAAAAATTGAAACTTGCCCCAGAGGCATAAGTTTCTGATGCGGATAAAAAAATTTATCTAAAAAAGTTAGCCAAGTTAGAGCAAATTGTTAAAAAATTTTGAGGTAGCAAGTTTCCAGGTTTTGAAAATCAGCTTTCTGTAGAAATTTTAAATCGATTTTTCAAATTTAAAAATAAAATAAAAAATCGATACCGAAATAATGAGAAACTGAATAAGATTATTAAATATTGTATGCTAAAAAATTGTTTTGTTTCGGGAAAATGAAAATAGCTCAAAAGCCTATAATTTTTTTAACTATAATCATTTAAAGAAATATCGATGCTAAAGGGAAGAAAAAAATACTCCTATGCTCGAGTTCTAAGCTAAAATTGTCAATAAAATTTAATTCAAAATATTTTTTATTGCTGTCCTAAAATTGAGAAGTCGAAAAACTCCCATTAACATAAGATGTATTTGAGTTTTATGAATTTTTAATTCAATAAAATCAGTTTAAAATAAATGTTGGTCATCTAGTTATGCAGCTCGACCTTTTAAATTTAAAGTTTTAGGCATATTTTAGAATTACTTGATTTGATTAAAAAAAGTTAACCTTACCAAACCCAGTGTATCAGCGACGATTTTGTCGTTTAATTGTCAGTCATGATTAATGATTAATTTACATAATTTAGCGACAAAATCAGTATAAAGAATGCATTTGAACATAAAAAATGCGGGGCATGCTAGACTTTTTTCATATTGTGTTTTACGAAATTCTGAAGCTTGAGCCTAATTCCTGGAGAAATGATGTGGTTGTTAGTTGATTATTTTTAATGGTAAAAAAAGTTTCGTACGACACGTGTTTTCAAGGTTTTACTTTGAAAATGAAAAAAAAAGATTCGTAAAATACAAATATCTGAATAAATCAGTTTCGACATCTTCAGACCATCTCATAAATATCTCACCTAGTTTAGAAGGAATAATGCGATAGCTCTAATAAAACAATAGAATATTCAGTGGCCGAAAAAGTTCTTGATTAACTAATTTTCTCTACATTTAGCAAAAATGAATTTCGATATCATCCTGTTCTTAAGCTTGGCTGCTTTCCTTACTTTTTGTGTAAGTATAATAATATAATATCTTATAATATCATATCTATTATTTCAAATATACTGTTGATTGTATTTTATTTACCTCACTTCCGAAAATTTTCAATCTAAAAACCCTGTTCTCTCCACACACAACTGAATTCTACGTCTGTCATCAACGAAAATGTTCACAATAAATATTTTTTACATGCTCATTAATTAGTGTAATGTAATCGTACAAATTTTCAATCTGAATTTTTTAACGCACCTTTACGTTTCGGTACTTACAAAGTCCGAAAATAATGAAATTTATTGGTGTCTGTCTGTCCGTTTGTCTGTATGTCACAAAAAGGCTTGAAAATTATATTCATGGGATTTTGAATTCCGATGAACATCAAAGAAGTTATAAGCTATTTGACATTTTGAAAATAAAAAAAATAGAAAAAAAAACTATTTATAAGAGATTCATAAATTTTAATTAAAATTTCTAGTAGATATCAAATATATTTCAAAACTATTCCAATGGACTTTTTATCATTGGAACAACATTCAAAAAGTCAGATCATTTTCAAAATTATGTAATTTCTTCATCAAGAGATTCGTAAGTTTTAATTGTGATTGTTGGCATATTTTAACAAGATTTATATCCTTGTGAAATTTCGGATTGGCAGCAAATTTTAAAGTTCTAGATAAGTGATAATTTAGTAGATTATATAAATAGACTATATAAATATTAGGATATTTTGACGCTGTGTGAAATTATTTTCAAAAATAAGTTTTTGAATCGCAGAGTTTTCGAAAACTTGTGAACATCATTTTTGTTTCCTAACTGCGCAATATGCTTAGTTTTTACAATTTTTAAAGATTTTTTTATTTAAGTTTATATGGAAGAAATTAAATTTTTACGGAGACCTTAAAATTCAAACAATCTAGAAGCTCTAACAATTAAAAATATTTTTTTCAGCATAAAAAACTTTTTCGGAAGTACATTTGGAACATAAAAAAGTTTTTCTATGCTAAAAAAATTATTTATAACTTTCAGTGTATCTAGATTTATATCTTTTTGTAAGGTCTTGACAAAAAACTTAATTTCTTTTACACACACACAAAAAAAGTCTGATAAAATGCAAAAATTATGCATATTGTGCAGGTTAAGAAAGAAAGATAACGATAATAATAAAAATAAATTATAATTATTATAATTATAATTATATAATTTAAATAAATACATTATAATTATATAATAATAAAAAAAAATAAAGATAAACGATTTTTTCATAATTGTCCGACTAAAAATGATTAAATTCTATTTCGACTTCACCCAACCGTAATATATTGATAAATTCATTTCAAATTTTATACTTGCTATAGTATTTCGTTTAATTTAGTTTATATAATATAATTTTTAAAGAGAAGCGTTTGAATAACCTAATTGTCGAAAGCAAAGCTCGCGTTTCGCAATGAAAATGTAATTATCAATGCCGCAGGTGTTTCGAGATTCGTATTTAAAAACAAATTTAAAAACAATTTCAGTTACACTTTATTACTGCAATTCATCAGGAGTTTAAATCACAGTTTCCCCATAGACTACCATCCAATATAATACTACTCTTTGCTGAAACTTAAGCCTGTATCCCTGTAATAGTCATTTTATCTAAATATTTTAATTCGGCTATATCTATTCTTCTTACAGAGTTAGGATATTCAGCAATTTCTGAACGTGGACAACCTCACCAACCCGGACAACCTTAACAACATCAAGCAGCGCATTTATGACTAAATACAGATGTTATCTGACGCAAGGAGTAGAGCACAAAAGATAGAGAGATGGACCAGGGAAAATCAACAGTTTCTCGCCGAACCATCGCGTCTCTTCAGCGTTCCCCCTGTTTCTGTCAAAAATCCATCCATGCCTAATGAGGTAGAGACTTTTTGGAAACAGCTATAAAAGATTGCGAGAACACTAGAGTTAAAAGAGGTATTGATGTAATCATCCGCTTTAAGGAGTTTTGCGACAACCTTGTAACATCTGAGGATAAATCTCCATCAATTACTGCTGAAGAGGTGAAAAAAGAACTTAGGGGTACAAAGAACTTTTCCGTTGCAGGAACAGATGGTATCAAGAAATTCTGGTGGAAGAAGTTTACTTCTACACACGAACATCTGGCCCGCATATTCACCTTATATTTAATGTCGAAATGCAGGCAATTAACTAGTTTGAACACACTGTACAAGATCCTTAGAGCTTCCGTAAACAACAGGTTTGTTTGAAAAATTGCGCCTGTGTGGAGAGAGATGTACCAACAATGTGGCTCGAAACCAGGTGTAGCAGGAAGACCAGAGAACCTGATAATGGACAGGTGCATCCGTAAAGATGCAGCAGCCCATTAGCGGGTCGTGTCAATGGCCAGGACTGACTAGCGGAAAGCTTTTAATTCCACCGTTTCATAAAATTATCTTCTGTCTGTTGGAAATGTTCAACGTTCATTAATACATAAGCAAATATCTTCATAGTGCTTTCAGAATTCTTAAGGAGTACAAAGAAGAGATTGGTATGGACCTTGGATTGGACAAGTGTGTCAGAATTTATCTGAAGGAAGGAAAGATTATTGGCGTTCCCAATGACCCTGAGGTTGTGTATATAAGTGCTATTAGACATATTCACACTGGAGAGACCTACACATACCTAGACGTGCCTCAAAGTCGCATTCAAGACGTTATATCCATGAAGTATTTACTCCGACGCAGATACAAGAATATTATTTGGAAGATTTGGTCTTGAAATCTTTCGACGTTGAAAAAGATATCTGCGATTAACATGCTTGCCGTCCCGGTTCTATTCTACTCGTTTGGGATATTTCTATGGACGAAGAAGGAGAATTTGGCTCGTGATCTCACCACAAGTAAGATAATGCATATGCAAATGAGCTTGCATATCAATTCATTTGTTCCGCGATTATACATCTCAAGCCGAAAAGGCGGACTCAGACTTCTGAAAATCCAGTGCCTTGATAACCGATTTTTTCTAAGTACATCTTACATTGTTGCAAATGACAGAGAATCTTTCCTAATATGGGCAGAAACCACGAATTTTAAGAATATAAGTAAGGAAGTACATTACTGCGTGTAGATGCTTCACTTTTAAAAGCCGAAGTAAAGGAAGCAGATCAGCAGGCCCTCTGACCACCTATCTCATGGTCGTGAGAAATGGCCATAGGTGTGATTTACCGCCGTTCTGCTGGGGGCTAGTGCCATTTTCATAGATGGTACTTGCTTCCAGTGGGATCCTGCGATGACTGTTCAACCAGTTTTTTAAAATGATATATATCTATATGTATACTAATATATTTATTTTAATTTTATTCTTAAATTGTTAGTATATTATGAATGTTGAAAAATCTAATTGATCTTTCTTTAATTACATCATTAATGGTATAAAGAAATTCTTTTTAAAATATTGAAATAATATGTGATGGTTAATTTATATTTTTTCAGGATAAACAAAATTGTTTACTATGCCGGTTTTAAAGGTTGGACATATCAATTAATGCCAGTATAATTATAAGTTAACAATACTACAGTGAAGTTTTGATTGTCATAAGCTCCGCGACACGTAACGATTTCATAATTTTAAGGGTGGAGACGCCCCCACCTCTAGCGCAATTTGGCAAGTTATTTTTGCGAAGCGATGTTCATTGTGTGTTCCGGCGATAAATCGATGAGGGGGTTGTTAAAAACTTTTTCAACTGCGCATGTGCTGAAAAGCACGGGTCCATTATAAATCAATAAATAATATCAATAATGATACAGATAAATAAATACACTCGACTCTGAGCGTAGTAACTGCGGTTTAGTAATTCCTGTAATTGCTAGTCCAAAGAGTTTCTCTGTTTAAGGGGCATTAATTGAAACGGGCCAGAAGGCCCTGATTTGCGCTGTTGAAAAAGAATACGGTATTTCTATTTCTAGTGTGATTTATACATGGGCTCTAAGACAAACTTCGAAATTTTTATTCAATTTAAATTAGCAATTGAATATCTTATTCCCTAAAAAATTTTTTACAAAAAGAAATAAGCTGATGTTAATTTAACTTTATTAAACATTAAACAAATAGTTCCGACAAACCTAGACTCGGTGCATAAATAAAACAAGATAAACAAATATGCATGTAAATAATTCCTATTTCATCATTTTTTAGGAAGATTACTTGTAAATTAGTTACAGAGGTGGACGTGAAATGGTCTATTTACAAGTATGAAAAACTAAATTCTACGAAATATTGTATTATTATGAACTATTCGAAAACACTCCTCTCAAATGAAGTCTGGATTTATTTCCCTTTGCGAATCTGGTACGTGAAATATGACGAGCAATTTTATAATGTACTTGCTATATAGTTAGTAGACTAAAATTAAATTTTCATTTTATCACGCTTGAATCTTATTGGATAAGGATTATATATATTTATTAAATAGGTTTCAAATTAGTTCTAAAAAGCTGGACTATCCCAAACCATGTTTTACATTATGGTAACAGAAGTCTTTATCTAAGAATAAAATTGATTTCAGAAATAGAAATTACTTTTTGAATACTTCTAAATTTATTTTAAAAATCCTTATCCTTGAAATAAAACATTATGTATAAAAAAATAAACACTTAGTTAAATAATACACTATCATGTTGTGAAGTTCTTAATAAATATGGATTTCGCAAATTAAAATTCAATTTAATTTATTTACAATCTTCTGAATAATATTAAAATATAAAAATCAATGAATAACGAAATATATGTTGAGAATTAATTACGGAATATGTTGATCTGAAGAAAAACAAGTTGATGAAAAATCTTGCTGGAGGTAAGGTAGTCTTTTTAAAAGTATCGCAAACAGCTTTTAATTGTTTGAATAAAGCTGGAAATATTACAGAATCTACTTCATTTATTAAACTTATCTATTTATCAATATTGACACATTTTTACCAAATCTTAATA
>NC_046662.1:23384838-23397038 GCF_010883055.1 Belonocnema kinseyi | reverse complement strand
TAATACTCTTTTACTAAGTAAACAATTTTATCATTTTCTTTCCAAAACATGTGCGAAACCGAAAAATCTCAAAAACTAAAATTGCTTTATAAATATTCAAATTCTTATCTTAAATTAAGAAAAATAAAACTTTTAAAAGTCTTTACGATTTCTTAAACCGAGCCTCTTAAACTACGAAGCAAGACTTAGCAAGACTTAATTATGTTTATATATCTCTCAAAAATTAAAACCTTACAAGTAATCTTCAAAGTAATATTCAAGTGAAGTATTAAATTATTCAGATTTATCGTTTAAGGGAGGAGATACCTTCAGAATTTCCAAAAAATCGATTTTTTTTCTTTCATATTTTGAATGTATAATTTGTTCAAAATATACTGTAAAAAGGAAAAAGGAAAATATTAAATATTTATGAAGATATTGTCAAAAATGTCAGAGTACGCATACCGTCACTAAGCAGGTAGTCGGAGCGCTTGAGTCGGAGTAATGCTTCTTACACAATAGGTTTGTATATTTTTTGTCCCATAAATTCTGGGAAGGCTGATTACTACGTTACTACGTTTATTACGTGGACCTAAAATCGCCGATTGATCGGCAAGTCACTGAAACTAATAGTAATACCGTAACGAATCTTTAAACGTGATTATCTCGAAATTGTCTTTTCAAAAACTGCTCGTGCTGTAACTTAAAAAGTTATTGACCGATTAGGCTGAAATTTGCAGGGGTTTCTCTTTATGGTACTATCGGAAGGATATATCTAAAAGTTTAAAGATATCGGGTTATTAAATAATTTTTTGGGGGTAAAAAATGTTGAAAAAATGGTCGAAAATTTGGACCTTCGATTAAACAGCCGATATCAATTTTAATTTTGAACTTTTTTTTATTATTTGATAGGTTTATCCTTCCCTTTAACACATAAGTAATTGAACAAAAAAAACCTTTTCTATATCAGATAAATGGAAAAATTTTGACAGCTGCAGCAGTTTTCGATGCCTCGGAGCAGACGCTTGAAGAAATATTCTGCAGGGTCGCCATTTTGTAACAACAGCAAAAATCACATGTTTTTTTACACTTTAACAATGTAAGAAAAAGATGTTAAAATTAATAAATGATCTAGTTATTTTATCAACTAAAAAAAATTCATTAAAATTGATTGATTTTACCCTTTCTAAAGGTATCTCCCCCCTTAATAAATTTAATAAAATCTAAATTTGATTTTTCTTTGTTTCAGATCAGGATTATAATTTCTTCTTGAAAGTCCCTTGTTTTGGATTAGAATTAAAATTTTCGTTCGAAAATTTCCTTTCCAAATCACAACGGTCAAAAAGTCAAAATTGTTGATCTTTCGAAAAATTAATTATTTGAAATATAAAGTATAATCATTTTTTAAAAAGTCCTTGAGCCAGAAAAGAATGATAACTATTTTAAAAAAATTCCAGGTTTCAAATTCAAACTATTATTTTCTTTAGCGTTTCTTGTGATCACTCACAATTATAATTTGTTTCGTATCCGAATTATAATTGGTTTTCCAAATTGTTAGTTGTAAATCAAAATCAGAATTCATTTAGAAAATGCTTTGTTCTTATTTAAAATTGTAATTTTTTCAAAAAATTCCTTAGTTCAGATCTCCATTTAACTTTTTTTGTCTCAAAAATTCCCTGTTTTGAAATAAAATCAGAAATATATATTGTTCCTAATCACAGTTAGAATTTTTTCTCTAAACATTCTTATTTCAAATAAAAATATCTAAAAAGTTCTTCTTTTCGGTTGAAAACTTAATTACTTAGTTGAAAATTCAAATATTTGGTAAAAAATTCATTTATTTTGTTGAAAATTTGTCTTCTTTGATAGCAAATTAATATTTTTCTTTTAAAATGTATCGTTTTGGTTGAAAATTCCATCTCTTTGTTGAATGTGGAACTCTTTTGTTAAGAATTTTATTTTATGTTTGAAATTTCTTTATTTCTTTAAAAGTTAAATTAATTTGTTTGTAAAACCTTTCCTTCTTCTAAATTAGTTTTTGTAACTGACAATTTAATTGTAACACTTTATGTTGAAACTTTCTGTATTTTGTTTCAAAATTTGATCTTTTTGGTAGACAATTTGACTATTATATTTTGTTAAGAATGTCATCGTTCATGGTTAAATAATGAAGTTAATGCATAGAATTCCTGAAAATAAAACCAAGAATGTAACAACCAAAAAAGGTCAACCACCATGAAATGCTCCTATTATAATTTGTAAAAAGTATTTATTTTTATTAACCGATTAATATACACATTTCAGGATACGAGTAAGTATGTTGAATGGAAATATATAATGCAATATATGATATAAAATTTGAAAATCACTTCAAAAGACACCTGAAGATTTAAATTTATTAAATTGAATGAATCTCGCCAAAATTTATACTTTTTTCCTTTTTAATAAATTCTCAAGTTTTCTTTATTTTTTTTTTAATTTGATAAATTAAGGGCAGCAGTGTATAACTAGATAACTAACAAAATCGGCATTATCTAGAAAAGAAAAAAAACTTTCTCATAAATTGTGAAAACCATTTTAAGAGAAGACAGGAGTCCACTTCCAACGCGTCGTATTAATTATTTAAATCCGAAAAAAATTAATTATAATAAGTTTTCAAGTTTTAAGGCAATAGATGTCAGTTGGCAATTCAAATTTCCCCTAAACATTTTGCATCTGTTTGATCTAAAATATTTGGCCAAATTAGAGAAAATTGTTCAAGAATTTTGAGACTAAATTTCACAGGTTTTGGAAATCGGATTTCGGTAGAAATTAAATATCAAATTTGTAGTGTTACACAAAAAGAAAAACAGAATCCTGAGATATGGGGACGCTGAATAAGAATAATAAAGGGTTTGATGTCAAAAAATTGTTCTGCTTCGAGAAAACCAAAATTTGGTGTAATGGTATCGCATTATGACAGTGGATTTTTTCTTGTGAGGCCTATACAGATTTTATTTTCTCAATAGAAAATAATAATTTTAAGAAATATCCGAAAGGAAATCAGTATAAAGAATGTATTAAAGCACTGAAAATGTACAGCATCCTAGGTTATTTCGTTAAGAGTGTGACGAAATAAAGACCACATTTTCATTTGATCGTTCTTTCTAGTGTAAATGCTTTGTTTAAAATAATTTTATTTTGTACTTTTGTGTATGTGAACAAATACATTTTTTAAACCATTTAACTACATATTTTTGCTTAAGAAATTCGGCAGCACGATACTAATCGATAAAAAGAGATATTTCGGTTTCCAATCGTGTATAAATCTACGAATCGTGCCCACGTTTCGTGAACAATGCCGTTCACTTCTTCAGGGCTGACCTGAAACTGAGGTATCAGGTTATGTTGTTCTTATGTGTATTCTCTACGATGCCTGTGTTTGGCCAGAGCACCCTATCGCGGGAACTGGTCAAACCTTATTGGCCAATAAAGTCTTTTTTTTAATCCGGGAGGACAGAAAGCCAAATCGGGTTGGTATTATATCTATTGTTTCTATTGATGTTATTAGGATGTTTTAAGGTTTCGATTGCTTCTCTATGTTTCCTTGGAAAGATATTGTATGTTTTTGTGATGACTTTTGTTTTGTTAAATAAAATTTGATGTCCCGTTTTGATATAATGCTTAGCTAGTTGCTGATTGCGTGAAATGTTTTAGCCTGACCTTACTCTCATGTTTCCTTATACGTTGGCTCACCGCTCTTCGGGTTTATCTAATATGGACTTTATCATAAAAACAAAGGATAATATGTACTCCTGGATCACTGAGGGGTGCCCTTTTGTCTTTGGGATTTATTAGTAGATGTCCTATTTTCGCAGGAGGTTTAAATTTGGTTTGGATATTGTGTTTGTTGAGAATTCTTCCTATTGGTTCTGTGACATCTTGAATTTAGGGTAGGATGGTGGTCGTTTTTCTCTCTCTTTCTTTCTTAGGTTGTATTGACTTGTTTTTTTTCAGTGTATTTTCTTATAATTTTGTTTGTTTCTAATATTTTTATTGTATTTTCTTATAAATTTGTTTGTTTCTAACATCGTTCTGCATTAGGATTTGTTTAACGTCTTGTAATTCCTTTTGTAAGTTATCCTTATCTGATATGGATACAGCTCTGTATAGAAGAGAGTTGATGGCCGATTGTTTTTGAGGTGGGTGGTTGTGGGAGGAGGTATGCACATAGTTATCTATTTGTATGGGTTGGTTTTCTGTAAAGTTCATATCCTAATGTGTTATCAGATTTTTGGTAAACTAATACGTTCAAGAAAGGCAATTTTCCGTTTGGTTCAACTTCAATGGTGAACTGGATATTAGAATGTAATCGATTGATGAAAACGAAAAACTTATTTAGTTCATCTCGTCCATGTCGCCAGATGACAAAAGTGTGATCAACGTAACGGAACCAAAATTCCGGTTTAAGCTTGGATTGGTTAAAGATTTTAATTTCTAGATATTCCATAAAGATGTTGGCTATTAATAGTGTGATTGGGGATACCATTGCGGCTCTTGAGGTTTGTCCGTAGAATTGGTTATTGAAAGAGATGTAAGTATTATTGAGACAAGTGTTCTATTAAAGGTATGAGATCAGAAGGGAAGTTTGTATAAGATTTAATAATATCAATTGTATCAGAGATTGGTATTTTCGTAAAGAGAGATACTATGTCGAAATTCACTATGATGTCTTAGGGTTGAATGCGAATCTGTTGTACCTTTTTGATAATGTCAAATGAGATTTGGACATAAGTAATAGAGTTTCCTGTAAAGGGATTTAGTTTTGTGGCGAGGAATTAATTTAGATATTGTTTGGCTGTCAAGTTTAGAGTATTTGAGAAGGGTTTTTGTTTTACTGGCTATTGTTTTTGTGGGGTCCTTTTCAAGTGTTGTGTATGTATCATTAGTTAGAAAGTCCATAATTTTGTTGTTAGAGTCTTCTCTATTTGCTTGTTTGAGGAACGATGTCGTATGATTAGTTGATTACTTTTAAAGGCAAACAAAGTTTTGTACGACGCATGTTTTCAAGGTTTGACTTTGAAGATGGAAGAAAAGATTCGCGAAATACAAATATCTAAATAAATTAGTTTCTACGTCTTCAGCAAATATAGTAAATATGTCACCTAATTCAAAAGGAGTAATGCTATAGAGACTAGTATATATTTGCTCTAATGTAACAATAGAATATTCAGTCATCGAAAAAGTTCTCGATTAAGTAGTTTTCTCCGCATTTAAAAAAATGTATTTCGATATCATCCTGTCCTTAAGCTTGGCTGCCCTCCTGGCTTTTTCTGGTAAGTATAATAATGTATATCTTATAATATCATATCTATTACATTAAATATACTCTTGATTGTATTATATTTATCTCACTTTCCAAAATTTTTAATCTAAAAACCCTGCTTCTCCCCATATATGACTGAATTTTAACCCTCTTACAAAGGAAAATTTTCGCAATATATATTTATTATATACTCGGTAATTAGTGTGGTGTAATCGTACAAATTTTCAATCTAGTTTTTAAGGAATCTTTCAGTCTGTATGTATTTATCTAACCACGCTAGCTTTTGAAGGATTTGTCCCATCAAGGCCGTCTTTGATATACTTCTTTCGGTTCCCAAAATAGATATTAAGTTGGATAACCAAGTATTTCCGACTAAAATAAAATAATTTAGAAAATTTTCAAGACTTAAAAAAAAATTTCTTTTAATGCTCTAGAAATTTTTGTCAAAGTTTCTGATGCGTGACAAAAAGGCTTGCAAGTTATGCTTATGGCATTTTAAATTTCGAGGAATATTAAAAAGTTATATGCTTTTTGACAATATGAAAGTTTTCAAAAAATAGAAACAACTATTTTTAATAAATTCAGAAATTTAAAATAAAATCTCGTGTAGATATAATAGTATATTATGTACCTAGAGGGAGAATAGGGACTTTTTTGACGAGTAAATGCTTTTAGTCCGAGTTGAACATAAACAGTTTAATAGTGCGAGAGATGATTTCAGCCCAATTTAGATTTCGAATAAAGGGAGCATGATTTACGGTAATATTACAGGTCATTTATGGTAACTTACCATAAACTGTCCAAAATTTAATTTAAATATGTCTATACATTTTCGAGAATTTATGGACATTTTTTTTCATTTATGATATTTTTACAATCAAATATGTTAAATTATCATAAATTACCCGAAATTCAATTTTTAACATTTTTACAAATTTCCGAAAATTTATGAAATATTTTGATAATTCATGGTAATATGGCAGTTTGTTTGTGGTAGCTTGAAATAAATTACTTATTTATCTCTGACGTTATTTTTCACTCCCTAGGGAAAAAAGTAGAGCTTTAGCCCCGATTTATAGACGTCAAAAAGGGCTGAAATCATCTATGTGTCATACAAAATAAATAAAATAAATATAAATTGAAAACAAATCAGCGCTGAAAAGTTCCCTGGTGGATCTCTCGCAACGTGTATGAACTGTGAAATAAATAGAATAATATCATTCGGTTTCGTAGATTCGAAATAGAATAAAAAACATTTTTAATCACAGAATTTTTGAAAAGTCGTAAAAGTTATTTTCGTCTCTTAATCTGCACAATAGGATCAGTTTTTAAATTTTTTTTAGATTTTTTATTTAAGTTTATATAGGAGAAATTCAATGTTTTACGGAGACCTGAAAATGAAAAAATCTAGAAGCTTTAAAAATTCGAAATAATTTTTGGTAGCATATAAGAACTTTGTCATGTTCAAAATGTACTTTAAAAAAACTGAGAAGATCAGATCTTCAATTCATTTAAAATTTATACACGGTAAAAGATAACTTAAAGGAAAGTTTTCAGTGCGAAGGCGTTTTCAATTAATTCAATTTTTTCAATCCACCCTAATGTCTATGGCTTGATGTCTTCACACAGTAAATTAAAAAGAAAAACTTATATTTTTGTATTCACATTTTATCGAAAAACATACCTACTTCTTATATTACTTTCCATTTGGTTTATATGATTAAATTTTTAAACAAAAACGCGTTTGGATAACCTAATTGTCGAGCGCGACGCTCGTGTTTCAAAATGAATCGTCTTTAAAAAAAAATGTTAAAAAAATTCAGTTAACATTTATTACTATAATTTATAAACATCAGAGTTTTTGATTTATATTACAATATTTATTATATTTGGAAAAATCCTGTGGAAATGCATGAACAAAAATTACGAAAACGAGCGCAAAGCGTGAGAGCGTAACTGCACTTATTAGGTGTTCCCTAACGTTGTCTAAATGAAAATCTGGTGTATAGATTTTGTAATAAATGTTATGATAATAAGATTGCTTATGTTTACGATTCAAAATTTATATTTTTATGAATTTCTATTGAATGAAGAGATATTGAAGATTGTATTACAGTAACGGAGAACGAGAATATTTCTGCAATGCGCAGTAGTGATTGCTGTGTATTGGTAGGTTATGTAGCAAATATGTTTTTTCTTTTGTCATTCTTTATTTGAATTTTTTAAATTGTGAATGTGAGTATTTTTTACATATACGTTTTTTTTATTTAGTTGAATTCGCTTAACCTTAACGTGTTCGTTTTGGGCATCTTGTGCGAGATGAGTAAATGTGGGTTATCAAAAATTAAAAACCAATATATTGGACTTACATTTTTTTGAAAGGGCTTATGATCAGTTTAAGGGGTTTAAAATTCTGGAGTAACTGTATCAGAGAACATTTTTCATTTATAATAGATAAAGAGTGAAAAGTCTACGAATTTTTGTCCAAAGGGAAAACATATTTTTTATTTTCTTTTTTGGGGGGAAAAAAGGGTGAAAGTTTTGTTTTTAGATTGCAATGGCAACATTTTATGTTGGTTGTGCAAATTTGGTCATTAGATTTTTGGTTTTATTTTCAGGAATTTTTTACATTAACTTGATTATTGGACGTTAAAAAGGATTTAAAATTTTATTTTAAATTTCTATGTAGGACTACTCTATGCCGAAGTATAATCCTGTATCCCTGTAATAGTCGTTATATCTAAATATTTCAATTCGGCCTTTTCTATTTCTTCGTATAGAGTTAGGATATGCCGTAATTCCTGAAGGTCGACACCTTTATCAACCTCAACAACCTCAACAACCTGGACAAAGTCAAGAAACTCAGCAACCTCAACAACCTCAACACTCTCAACACTCTCAACATCTTCAACATCCTGATCATCCTCAACAACCAACCAGACCTGCTCGACTTGCTATGCGTTTACCAAATGCGGAAGGGCGGGAATTTCCTACAAATCTTTTTACCAAAAACCAGGCTGGTGTTTTTATTCCTTTAGTTCTACCTTTTGTTCCCTTTACAGACTTAAGAGATGAGATTTACGTTGCAATACTTGACCGGCATTATTGGGTGCGTGGTCTATATACTGCACCAAACGTACGGGTCATGGTAAACACAACTCACGTATCCGAGATGTCGAGAATGACCCAACTTGATTGCGATCATTATCCTGTAGATTATTACATTGAACCTCACCGTCGTGTCGGATTTACATTGATTTTATAATAAATAGATACAACAGTTTTGTTTTGTTAACCGAACTCTGATCAAAACGTAAGATAATTTTGACTCAAAAATCGGAATTAAAATTAATTTCATGCCTGTATAGATTTTATTCTCTTGTGTTGATGCGCTAAATAAAAGGAATCTCCATCACTTGACTAATTCTCGAGGGGCTATTCAATCTGAAGATGAACGTTTCGAACCTTAGAATTTTGCGGGCAGTCTTAACAAAATCACGTAAAACTATGAGAAGCATGAACACGTATCGTTGAAGTTGTTGTAGCAATGACGTAGTCAGTAAAACTATACTTTAAGTCGTAAGAATAAGGAAAGAGTAATCATACAACGTAGTGAGTCAGCAAAGATGAGCTTAGCGTCGTACGAAGTTATCGAGATCGAGTGTTATAAAAATAATCGAAGGAATGTTACGCTGCAATGTACAGTACGCGCCGAGTGAAACCTAGTCATGAAGGCAGGGCGAATTTAGAACGATATTGATAGGTATCGCTTGAATTCATTGAGGTCAACAACCAACGAATTCAAAAACAAGAGTCAAACGAATTCACGAAAGCACAACTGAAGTCACATGACGTTGTTAAAATAACGGTAAATTGACTTCAGCGGACTTCATAGTGAATAGCCCCTCGCTTTGTTCAATAGTCATTTTTTTCTTTACTTATTCTTTTATCACATATTCTGTTATAAGTTCGGTTATATATATACATATATACATTTACAGGTGGGAGAAAAATGACATTGTTGACTGTTCAAGAAATACGCTTCCAAACAAACAATAAAAAAAAGATGTGTGGATTGTTTTCAGAAGAGCTATTAAATTGCAATAAATTCAATTTTCAACACCACTTCCACCGACCTGACAAAGGGGGTTAAAGTGGAGTAGAAATATAAGAAAGCTCAAATTTATTTTTGAAACGCAAGCTTCTCATTTTGGCACCAAGTATGTAAGCAGTCAATGAATTAACTACTTTTGGCACTACCCAGGAATAACGACGTAGGCGTAGTAGTTTTCTGTTACATTTGGGGTGCTTTTTTTGGCGAGTCTCCTTGCTTCTCACAATCGAGATCCTTGTTTTCGATGAAAATTTTACATTGCGTGCTCAAAATGATGTCCTCTTACTTCGAAGCACTTATAATCCGCCCTTAGAAAGTTTGCACACAACTGCGGAGTATGTCTGGTGTTATTTGGTTACAAATAGTCCTGATTCGCTGTTTCATGTTCGCCAGAGTTGTTGGTACTTCTTGATAGACTATATTCTGTAAATAACCCCTCAAACAGAAATCAGGCGACGGAAGGTCTGGCGATCTGGCTGCCGATCCAGTGACCGTTTAATTCGCGATTCAGTACTTCACGTGCGATTGCCCAATAGTACGCTGGACAACCGTCGCGTTGAAACTACATGCTCTGTCGCACGTCCAAGCCTAGGTCTTCAAGCAGTGCTGGAACTTCATTTTCCAGAAAGTTACTGTATTTATCACCGGTTAAAGGTTAAAGAACTACCAATAAAATACGGAACGTTAAGTCGTTCTCCAATTGTAAGTTTTTTACACTTCAATAATGTATGTTTTGTCGATTAACCGTACCTTGGTACGTGAAAAACGATTCGTCTGAGAACAATACTCGAAAAAATAAATTCGGCTTCCCTTGTATCTGCTAAAGTGCCGAGTGAGAAAATTTCACTCGGTTCTGAAAATCATTGCCGTGAACTTCATGATACAGTGAAATATGAAAGGGATCATATTTATTACGTTTTGATATCCTCAGAACACTGCTTTGTGATATACTGGAGTCACGGCTTAGTGGCTTAGATCTGTAAAAAGTTGGATAATTTTCAGATAAATTGTAATTTCTTTAAACAAATATTAATAATACCACAAATATTAATTATTAACTCAATTTTAGTAAATTTTTTCCAAAGATTTCTTAGGGAAAGTTCCACAATTTGGTGAGGACGATACAAAAGGTCCTTTTAAAAGTTATTTCTCTTTTACACATAAATAAATTTTCACAGTTATCAAAATTTTGTGGTACAAATTTAATTAATTATGAAAATGCCGACCTTTTATTTATAGTACTAATAGTACAATTTGATTACAAACTCTTGAAGGGAGACGGGAGTTTCATGGCCGATACGGAGGTCGAAACGGAACCGCGGTCGCAAGGTCTCGAGCGACAGAATTAAAGAAAGGTGACTCCGTGGAACAATAGCGTCAGGAACAATACTTCGAAAAAGCCGCAAACCTTATTATTGAATAGTAAACATTCCTAATTTATAAACTTATTTTAGATTTTAAACAAAATAAATTGAATATACTCAAAAATGCATTACCGTTTTTCTAGATCGGATACACAACCGAGTGAACTGTATTTACTGATTTTAATCTACAAACTTTATAACTGTCTACCTGCCAATTTTGAGTTCTAGCTCTAGTCCGAGAATTCAATTGTCAAAATTCAACTAATACGGTCAGCCCTGTCCCGAATGCGAGATTATAAAAAAGTTAAAGTTCTTATTAATTATTTCTAAAGTTTTCGATCAAATAGTTTAAAGAGTTTTGCAAAATAATTTTAATTGAACTGCTTCATCGACGTGACCGAAACGTAATCACATTTTAAAGTCAGCAGTGATTTTTAGTGGTACTCACGAACTTTGATGTAGTTATTCTTTAAAAAACTTATTTTGGAACCGACTGTATCTTTTCTGTGACTAACTATTATTTTTTTTACTGATTGCCTAGGGTATTTCGAGCGTTGAACTGGTGGCTCACGATGGGTGAAGATGACGTTGAGAAGCGCACTGTCATCATCCTGAAGACTTTTCCTGCGAACACCGTGGTCGTGGGTAAAGCAGATCTTCATACGGTTCCCAGTTGAGGGTGGAGGAAACGGGTGAGGGCGGTTTCGTCCGTCGCGAAGAGAAATGAGCGATCTACAGGCCACTCTCGAGTTTTCTCTCGAGCTTTGCAAGTTCTACAATGTCGATCTCTTTCAGCGCGGGTAAGTGCGACCTGATTTTCAAGGTTCTCAATGTGTGCACTCTGCCGAGGGCAAGAATTTTACTTTTTCGTCGAAGCAGCAAAATATCACTCTAAAGTACGACTCATATTTTTTCCGATTTGGCAAGCAGGAAGAAAAATGAACTCACCATAATTTACTTTCAACGTTTCGCTTCATTTTTATCTTCTTAAGACAAAATGGATAGCAAGCAAACTGTTCAAAAAGAATAAAGAACATACTTTTACGTATTGGCTCTCTTTTAAAATCACTCAATAAATTAGTTTCTATTTTTAATTTAATTATATATAATAATCTATTATTAATTTATTCGGTCTACATTGAAGCTTAGGGTGGTCCAAATTTGTTGTTTGCAAATTGTCGTGCGTATCGTCCCCAAATTACTTTGAAATATAATACAAAAAAATGCGTTTAAAAAAAAGATATTTAAAGATTCTACGAGGGTAGTTCAATAAGTCCTTAGAATGACCAACAGATGGTGCGCGAATCGCTCCAAATCATCTGTTTTCAGTCAGCATCACTCTCGACTAGATATATGGTGCAGTCACAGTCCACATCTTCTGAGTTTACGTGTTTTTATAACCAATTGAAAAAAAATTGTTCGTTAAGAAAAATGGAAA
>NC_046662.1:23363810-23384738 GCF_010883055.1 Belonocnema kinseyi | reverse complement strand
GAGCTCCAAGGAGATTATGTTGAAAAATAAAAAAAAATTTACCCAAAAAAAATTGTTTTTATACTTCATTCTAAGGACTTATTGAACTACCCTCGTACAAGCCCCATGAAGTTTTTCTATTAGAATATAACTAGGAAGTCGTGGTTTTACTAAATTTTTCAAATTATTTTCGACTTTTCAGCTTGAGCGAGGTAGAGGATAATTTAAATCAATAAACATACTTGTTTAGACAATTTATTATTATTATTTTAAACAACATTTCTGTGTTGAAATGTTGTCACAGGCTTATACTGCTCAATACGTCGAAGGCATTTTTGGTTAGAGTTGGATTTTTATTTGATCATTTTGCACGGGGTTGTCCCGGTATATATTATCAGTCACGGACGCATTTTTATAATGCAATCAAGTGATCTGATGAGAGCAGTCTGCCCAGAAATATTGGACAAAGCTTGATTTTTACCCCATCATTGACGGACTGGGTTGCAGTCAAGTACACGATAGGGGGACCTACAGCTTATGATGGGTTCCGAACCACCAGAACCTCAGTGAAGGTACATTGAAAAATTTCTAGAGGTACCGGCTCAGGAATCGAACCCCGGACCTCTGAGGTGAAGTTCGAGTGTCTAACTAACTGATTATTATTATTATTATTATTATTATTATTATTATTAATAATAATGTTAATATTCTCTTTGAATAATATGAGAAAGTTGTGGATTTTCTGAAATTTTCCACTTTTTGTTAATTTTTCACTTGTGAGGTAACAATAAATTCAAACTAATAAAAATAGTTGCTTAAACAAATTCTTATTGTTTACAACCATCTCATCCGATATTAATGCTGAATCGATGCATTTTTTGCTTTATTTGTTCACTTTTTGCCCACCTTTTACTTAGTGAGGTAATAAATAATGCAAGTTTAAGTTTACTCCTTCGAAACGAAAATATCTCACTATGAGAGGAGCCCCTCCACATGCTGATGCGATTGGTTGACATATATATGGGTAGCTGGAATGGGCGGAGCACTGAGAACTTGTTGGGGAGGTGTAAGTAAACTTAAACGAAAAGCAACGCGTGAAATTAAAGGAGTGTGAACTTATCCGGGTGTAAACTTAAACGGGGTTTCAGTGTAATTATCTAAGAGGAGATAGTTTAAAAAAAATAAAGGTGGAGTCTACATTGCCGGCTGCTTTTCGCGAAGAGCAAAATACGAAATAAAACCAAATGACATATACAGTCATGCAAATACCTGAACATATAATTTTCAAGGTCAAAACTAATAAAAATCGTAGTTTAAAAAAGAAAAATCGAAATACTCGATACTCGAAAATAGGATACTCGAAATGAGTCAGGGTTCTGTTCATATTCTAGGAGTGATTTGAAAAACGAGTGGGATGTGTGTACCAACAAAAACCTTACAGTAACGGTAAAAATAATTAATTGTAAAATTAATCATACTTAAAGCTGAGAGTCTAGGTAAACAATCCATTATTCGATTAAATTACAAAAATTATGTACCATAAAATAAATAAGAAATTATTTGTGACTAATCGCAGGAGTGCATTCTAGCCTCGCCACAATACGTTGGCAAGGGTTAAGGCCCAGCATTATTCATGTGACCAACCACAGAAGTGCCTTTCGACCCACACAAGGCGTTGCAAAAGGGTAGGGGTGCGATCTTACATTATTTCTGTGACCATTCACAGGGGCGCCTTCTCGCCCGCACGTAGCGTTTAAAAAGTGGTGGGGGTGCGACCTTTAATTATTTCCGTGACCAGTCACCGGGGTGCCTTCCCGCCCCACGTTGCCTTGGAAAAAGGGGAAGGGTGCGATCTTATATTATTTCTTTCACCAGTCACAGGGGTGCCTTTCCACCCTCACGTGGCGTTAGAATAGGGTTAGGGGTGCGACCTTACATTATTTCTTTGACTAGTCCCTGAGGTGCTTATCCGCCCTGTAGAGGCGTAGGAAAAGTGGCATTGGTGCGAACTTACATTAATTCTGTGACCAG
This sequence comes from Belonocnema kinseyi, assembly GCF_010883055.1. Taxonomy (NCBI): domain Eukaryota; kingdom Metazoa; phylum Arthropoda; class Insecta; order Hymenoptera; family Cynipidae; genus Belonocnema; species Belonocnema kinseyi. The sequence continues at coordinate 23,382,728 of NC_046662.1, read as the reverse complement.
TTACAGGGGAGATTTCACGCTCTCACGTGGTGTTGGAAAAGCGGTAGGGGTGTGACCTTAAATTATTTCTTTGACCAGTCACTAGAGTGCCTTCCCGCCCCCCACGAGATCTCAATAGTAATTCTTAAATTGAAAATAGACGATAAAGTGTGATTTATACATAGAAAGTTTCGTTAAAAGCGTCAAAAGCCAAAAACTATGAAAATAACTCTTCAATTAAATGGCCTTACTCTAAAATAAGTAAAAGCCCCTTTCGTATGCTTCAAATATGCTTTTTGCTGGTACAGATAGTGTATATAAACTTCGCAAATAAAAAACGGAATTTTCTAAGTTTTAACACTGAAAATTGTATCTGCAGGTGTTTTTATGTCCAGGTTCGTAATCAGCGCATCAACATATATTAATTAAACGATTAAAAAAAAAAGGAAAAAAAGCCGGCAACATGCAATCTTGACGGCGCCGATATAAATTGTTGAACAAATTTATGTTAATATCTAATTATCTGTAAAAAATAGAGTTGCATGTATAAAAACAATTTCATTTAAAAAACCACAATGAAATTAGAATTAGCGCCAAAAACTCGCACAACACAATTTTTTACTTATGGGGTTTTTTGGCTCATTATGAAATAGAGCTATGTGAGTGATACTTATAAAGTAATAGTTTATTTGTATTCTATAGCTAATAATGAAGTTAAATGTTGAATTGCAATTCAATTCACATAATATTGACGATTCTTAATAAAACTTACAAAAACGTCTTCTTTTCTTATAGGAAATATGCGTAAAATCTCGTGGGGCTGCGCAACCTCCAAATATAATTTTTTCAAAAAAAAAAAAAAAATGAATTTTTTTTATGAATTCAAAAAGTTTAGGGGTGATATGCATGGAAATTCGGGGGAAATGTTGAATTTTCCCATTCTTATAAAATTGGTTTCAACATGAAGTTGTTTCCCTTGCATGGAAATGGCTTGTCTTTAATTTCCAAGTTATTGATTTTTCACTTTATATTGAAATGATTAAATTTTTATAATGATAAATTTGTATCTACTTAGTTTTAACATAATAATTTAGGAATTCTTTAATTTTTAAATGTTGTTTTCAATTGTTTAATTTTTAACGCTTGAATTTTGAATTCATTAATTTTTAAAGTTACCAAGTAGATAGCATATAATTTTTTAAATATTTAGATTAAGTAAATTATCAAGTTTTTTCGTTTATGACCTAACGTGTGAAACTGAAAATTTAACAAAAAATTCGAATAATGCTTTATCTACAACATTTTTCATAATTTTGTATTTTTATCTTAGTTTGGAAAAATTTGATATAATTTTCATAGATTCAAACAAAAAATTACAAATGAAGACCAGCAATGCGTACCGAAGTCTTTTAAAACAATTTAATTTTTCTCAATTTCCCTGATTCCAAATCCAAAAAAGAACATTGAATTTCTCAAATAAATTAAAATTATTATCAAATCCTTTCAAATCTTCGAAATATCTTTTAAAATAATTCAGTATTCTTAATATTGTTTAAAGTCACGCAAGATTGAAAGAATAGTCTTTTTTATACTGCAGTAGCAAAATGTTAAGAACAGAATGATTTTTTAGCATTAAAAAATCATTTCTAATTGAAATGTTCTTTTTTATCAAGAGTGTTTAGAAATATTTCAAAGCCAATTTTATCATGAAATAAAATTACTTATTTCGCAATTTTCATTTACAAAATTGATGTTAGAATTCTAGATATTTGTGTGTTTCTTTTATTTCGCGTTAAAAAATATAAATTAATGACTAAAAAAAAGGAAGCAATTTTGCAAGTTGACTTATTTTTCACTTAAATTTTTTATTTTGGCTTTTTTAATTTGAATCAAGGCGTTCATTCGATTTCTTTTAATTTTGAAGAATGGTGTTGTTAAATTTTATTTTTGCATATTCAAAAAGAATTTAAATTTTGAATCATTCTGAATTTAATTTCCTAAATTTCAACTTTCTCATCTTTTTTGTTTTTTCGGAATCAAAGCATTTTTCCCATCTCCAAATAATAGCTATTTTTGCTGTAAAGTCATCGAATGATTTGATGAGAATATGTTTTTATTTAATTGTATGTGGGTAAAGAAAGCATTAATCGACAATGAAAGATAAACCATGTTTAAAGAAGATAATTTTTTCCGAGCTTAACATTTTCATACCATACTATAATTTGTTTAAAAATTTTCAACTTGAAATGCTTTACATTTTCAAGCAGTCAATTTTAAGTCTTGTTATTTAGAAATGATACAAGTCTATTTCCTTCTCATTCCATTCAAAATATTTCCCTTTTTTTAATTTTTAAAAATTTACAATTGTTTGATTTTGAACAGTTCCAATACAAAATCGTTCATAAATTTTTGTTATTTGAAACGCTTTGATTAAACAAAATGTTACTTGTAATTATTTTTTGAAACATTAAACTTTTTTTTGCAACATTAAAAAAGTTGTTTAATAATCCATTTCTAAATTATTTATATTTTTAATGTTAGAAAGTAAGAATCGAGGGACATAAAGGAACGCTTTACGCGCATTATTTTCTGTTAGTGAACAGTGAAATCTGCAGGTTTAAATGACAATTTGATCTTTAGATATTGAGATTTTTATTTTTGATAATTTAAACTAATCTTGATATTTTCCTACAGATACTATCAAATCAGAACTGCTCTCAGAGTTTCTCCCAAACTACCCGTCAAGGTCGAAGTTAATCAAATGCGTAATCGTAAGTACAAAATTTGATGCATAAATTATCTTCAATTTGCTTGAATGATTATGGAGCTCATAAAATATTTGTATCAATTTATGGCGACTGCAACAAGATTAGAAATTGAAGATCTTTCATTCAAAGTTTAATTAAAATTCAACTTGGGCCTCGGCAAGTGAAATTCAGCTGCATGAAAAATGTATGCTTATATCAAGGTTAACCTTTAATTTTTTAACGTGTAAACACGTTTTAGTTAATTTGTTTGCAAATAGTTCTATACATATAACCTACATTATGTCGAAAGCAGTTGAATGTAAGCGTATGAATATTTTAAGGACGACATTGTGCTTTAGGATCAAGCATGCATATGCAGCATTCAGTCTCCTGAAGTGCAAAAAAAACCTGGTTAGATAAGATCAATTCAAAAGGAAATTTCCGCCGCTAATTTTGAAAATGAAATTTTAGAGATTCAAGTTCTAATTCATAATTTCTAGATGAGTATGCTTAACTTTAAATATTTTTGAATTTCAAATTTTAATATTCAAAATTTTTATTTGAATTCTGTTTGAATTTTTCCCTCACGTTTTTTGATTTCAATCCAAAAGTTTGATGACTCAAAAATGTTTTTGTTTTTCAGACTCGCTGGAAGCTCCAGGTACGAGCAAGCGTTTTCAGATTTTCTATCGAAATGAAGAGGTGACACTCGGCACGTCGGTCTTGTTTCGTGCGCACGTGCTCGTGCACAGTCACAAGATCGAGGAGGTCCTCGCTCGTACCCACTTTAATCTCGGAGTAGAGTTATGGTTCAGTGAGCCGACTCAGCCCGGAAATATGGCTTGCGTATCATCGAGGTGAGTTTCCGATTCCCACTTGCAATCACCATTCCTCTCTTCCTAGAATTCAATCCTTAGAACTTTATCATCAATAATAATGAGAATGATAAGCATGATTTTAGTTTTTCTCATCATCATCATAATTACCTGCCTTATCGTAATCATCATAATTAACTTCATAATTATTATCATTCTCATTATACATTAATGTGATCGTCTTCTTCAACTTCACCAGCTTTATTAGTTTCATCAGACTTATTATCGGCTCCATCCTCAATGTACTTCATCATACTCATTTTAATTACCTTCCTTATCATAATCAACTTTATCAGCGCCATTATCTTCCTCCTTAAGATCTTCATCATAACCGTTTTCATTGTCGACTCCTTTCACACAAACTTCAATCTCATCACTTTTATTGATTTCATAATTCACCTTCATAGCCTCATCAACCTCTTCATCATCCTCTCATGTTCTTTATTGCTGGCATTCTCATTATTTTCATCCTCATCCTAATTATCTTTATCTTCATTAATTATCTCTTCATTTTTCTCAACCTCTTAATTATTATAGAATTAAAATAATCAGCCTCAGGAGACGTACAAGGATTATTTAATACATTAACGTTTCTTCGTTTTCCTCTTCCTCATGTTCATTTTAATGTTCATCATCCTTATAATCTTTATTATATCCTTTTTAATCATTTTTTGACCGCTCACTTATTATCATTGCAATGGAGCCTAGATTTATGTACGTTACTCATGCAACGCATGCGCTAAGTATGCGGCTCTCATGTTGTTTGTCAGGCTTGACTGATCATCGCATCTCTCTCGGACCCGTGACTGCCCTCCCCACAAAAGTGTGGATGCTATCAGCTCTAGGAATGCAGAAAAACAGTTTAATAAAATTAAGGTTCCAGTTTAATTCATATTCCTCAAACTCTTCTTCTTCATCACTATCTTTGTAACCCTGATAAAATTTCTTTTTATGATTACAATCCTCATCCTCATATCTGTTATTTTCATCTTCATCAGTAACTTCATTCTCTTATTCCACCTCTTCAACTTCATCCTTATCACACGTAAAATTAAGATCATCAAACATAACATGCCATAACAAACGCCTTAGCCGTATGCTAATGTAAATAGTATTTTGAAAAAATCATACAAAGTAAAATAATTCTTATCATTTTTATCATCTCGGACATTCCTTTCTTCATCCTCTATTCTTAGCATATTCTTCAGTCAATTCATTTTCATCATAATCAGTATCCTTATGTACCTCATTAATCCACTATTCTCCCCAACGGCTGCCTCCTCACAATCTTCATCATGATCATCATTATTCTAACCACCCTCGCCATCTTAATTTCTAATCATAATTATTCTCAGAATAATCAAAATCCTCCTCAACAATGAAGTTTTATGATTACTCTGGAACAAAGATGCTCACAGATTCACAGATTACCGATTATATTTTTCACTTATTACGAGTATAATATCAAGTAGCTCCAACTTCCTTTATTCTTTGCTATTGTTTCAGAGCGCTCCAACTGAATTTCACCCCTACAAAGGGCCTGCACTATCATCTCCCGGTGCTCTTCGATTACTTTCATCTCGCTGCTGTATCCATCACCATTCACGCCTGTCTTGTGGCACTTCATCAACCATACATAAAGTCGGTATTTCAAGTTTCACCAAGTTCCTCGATGTCAGTCCAGATTCTTATATCAAGAGCTCTTTTGCAAAACTTGTGATTTTTGTTGCATGCTTTGACGATTTCCGCTGATTCAGGAAGAGCATTCTTCATTACGTTCAAAGCTGGTAAGAATAGTTTTGTTATATCTGATCCTGGATCTGAAAGTGAATATTAAATATGGCTTACTTTTTAGTGCTCCAAGAGGAGGCAAACCCTGGCTGCAGTTCAAGCAACCTGCAGTTAATACTGATAACAATCTCTTCTTCGGAAATATAGTAAGAATTTCTCATAGTCTAGTGATTTGTCTTCTTTTTAGTTGCAAATAGACAAAAAAGACATAGAATCTACAGGGATATCTCTCACTAGTTCCACAAAGGTGCACGAATTTTTTCTATCCTCTTTTTAGGAAACTACGACACGCTGTGTTGGTTCAGCTACGAGGATTCAACATGCTAAACTAGTTCAGCAAGAAGTTACAAGGCTGCTTTTAGCCGCGCGCGAATCTTTGCTCAATGATTTAGCTGATCTGGCAAGACTTCTACCTTCTTGGCAACAGAGGACATTGGAAGTTGCTCAAAATACTCATAAAGAAATAACCAAGGTTTAGAATTAATTAAACATTCTTTTTCATTTAAATTATTTCAAAGTTTCTAAAGGTACGAGTAGAAAAGACTCTAATTTATTTCATTAATGTTTTAGTTGATAGATACTGAAGAAGCAGATATCGCACAGCTTTGCGCTCAAAATATCGTTCTGTGGCAGCATTTTTTAGAAGCATTTTCCGGCCGAGATGCTATTCATCAGCATCTGGCTAGAGTTCATCATCAAATGAGGGTAGGATTTAATCAATGTTATACTTAGATTTAACTTTTTTTTCACAGCCTTAAAGTCTGATTCGAAGATGTAAGTTAGATTCCCACTTTGAAGTTTGAATTCAATTTTAAAGTTTTACTCTAACTGTAATACTTGATTCCAACTACGAAATTTAGTTGCAATTGTGCATTTTTCAAGTTCTGAACCTTTTTAATTCCAGGTAAAACGATTTGCGGAAGGATTCTTCGTTTCGGAAAATCCAAGGACTTCAGCAGCTGGTTGCTACGATGCTAACTATCAATCTTACCAAGCCGTAAGTGAAGCAGCTAGAAGATCTCGTTATCTAGCTGCATTGCCACCTTTACCTGTTCATTGTCCAGAACTCGACGGAGACCTTCACACCTTACCCATCATATTCGAAGATCAGTACGCTGATATGCAACACAGGCACAGGAACAGCGGTGAGATCATAACTAGTCCAAATTATTACACTAAAAAATGAATGAATATACGATTTTGAGTACATTTTCATACCTTAACCCCCACCCTAATCTTTATATCTACCAAGAAATATCTATAGAATATTTTGACTGTCTCTCTCAATACACCAACTCTCTAGATTTGAGTCTGAATCCAACCACATATAAATATTGTGTTACGTTAGAAAGCTCAAATCAGTTCTAAATATAGATGACTGCAGCTGTGGCATAAACCAAATCTTGGATTCTCGAAACGTGAGTGTCTGGTCACCAAGAAGTGAAGGGGCAGCAGATATCAATTCCATCCAGGCTCGCTTCACGCTGACACCATCGACACTTCCAGCTCGTCATAGCAAATCTCTGGATCAGTTGGGACCAGAAATTACCCCCCTTCAGCCAAGGACTTCACCGAAGACCTTGCCCAGGTCAGCGTCGACCCAACTTTTTCCTAGGCAGAGGGGCGGTAGGAATGTAACTCCACCAACTACGGTTCCTTCTAGGGGGAGGCCGAGGTCAGCGATACCTTCTGGAACAACCCTGATTCCACCCTCAAGACAACAGGCTTGTTCAGCGCCGAATCCATCTTTGGGATCGACTCCGATTGTTACTCTACCTCGAGCCAAATCAAGCCAGATGTTGGTGCCAAATTCCTGTCATCGTCAGGTGGACCCTCAGTCAGCGTCTATCACGTCCCTCTTGGCAGCGATGTTTCCAGAAATACCGTCTGGTGAGCACTTTCCGGGTTATCGACCCTCGGCCAAAGCCTACGAGCACAGTCTTGCTGTGCCCACCTGCGTGGGAACTCTTGATTTAGCTCAATTGGCTAGCTGCCTAAACTCGGAGTCCAAGAGCGGCAGCCTCTTTGCAGAAGGTAATCAGTGTAAAGATGATTTTGATGTTAGTGAGCAGCATTAGCGTATTCTATAAGATAAAGAACAAGTTTTTACCTGAAGTTGCATTTATATATTTTTGTAAAGCCACTTCTCTCTGATTAATAGTATTTATTTCACTCTCGTGTCCAAACTACGAGAAGGAGGCTAGACGTTCTGAGTGGGAATTCCAATTTTATATTATTTAGTTCCCTAGCTATGAGAAAAGTTGTAAAAAAGTTTATTATCTATAGAAGTTTCTCTGATTTGAATACAAAATACAATAATAAGTTTCATTCATAAGTCTGGTAAAGTAATGAAACCTAATAATATAATCATAATTCGAGATCAAAATCTGGCAATCATGGTTCATCAATCTCCCTTTGGACCTGTGCCACTAAAATGAAATGAGACTTCATTCTCACAACATTAACTTCATTTGTGACCATTTTTTGCCCTGATTCATCTTCTAGGCACACATTCTCTTGACACGAGGAGGATAAGATTAGAACCAAGAAGTCATCGACTTGCTCTTCGGCCAACTCACGCACTCACCACCAGCGATAAAATCAATTTTGGCTCAGCTAAGACGACCAACGGTAGAAGCTTTTTGCCAGAATCTCAAGGTCTTTACACGGCGACTCTCGGCAGAGTGACATATCGCGACCCAGATAAAAAACACGGTCAACAAACTAGCAACAAGTATCAGTCCAATGCCCTCGAGAATCGGAGATATCATACTTTAGGAAAAGCTTCTTCTGGTCCAAGATGCAGGGAAATTCCGGAAGTTGCAAATGGTACCACAGACTCAAGTAGTCACTCCATCTTAGTGGATCCTCTGAATAAAAGATCAAATGGAATTTATTCTAGAATCACGATAGATTCATTTTTGTATCAAACAAATGGCACGAGTGGGCAGAATCAGGATGATATTAAGAGCTTAAAGAAACCTAAAAGCACTGATAGATTATTTGATGATATTGAGCAAGAGGAGATTTCTGATCTCAGGTAAGATGACTCAGATTTTTTAGTAATAGCGTGTTTTACATATTCAGACTCCTCTTTAAAAATGAATTTTAGGAAAGAAAACTCTGAAAGAAATGTTAAAATATACAGAAATGGAAACTTGGGTCATGAAGAAAAGCAAATGAGATTTCTAGCCGAGAAAACGACACAGGAATCTTCACAAGAGCATCTTTATGAAGTGATTACAGCAAAAGTAGATCCGAAACCAGAACCAAGAGTAGAGCGAAGAAGAGACAGACATGGAAGGAGACCGCATTCAGCTCCAACAATGGAAGTTGAGGATGGAACAAAGTGTAATCACAGGAACAGAAAACCTGCTCCACCTCCTCCTGGGTACCAGGATCCTGCAATTGCACCTTTACCTAAACAAAGGCCTGTTTCGACTCGAGTGACTAGTGTTTTAGAAGTCGAAAATAATAGCAAGATTATCCTAAAGGTGGAGCCTATCAATTCTCCTGTGGATCCTGTGGCAACAAATGGCACCACACCTTCGGATTCAACTGAAGGTCAGGCTTGATATCAGGAATCCAATTCTTCTTCTGAAGATCGAATATTTTTTAATATCTTTAAGATAATTCCTTATTATTTTTAGGAGATCCATTGTCAAATGTTAGAAGACTGAGGTGCGCCAGCGTGCCCGTAGCACAAAATAAAATTGTAGTACCTCGCAGTGCAGTTTCTCTGCCCTGTATGCCAATCCGGGACAGCAAATGCAGCCTCACAAACAATCTTCCTATAATCCAAAATCCTCCAAGTCCGCCTTCTTCAAAACCAAGTAGTCCCACTCCCAGTTCCAGTTCCAGTAATCTCACCTCTGAATGTTCCGGATGGGTTAGCAGTGGCGACACATCAAGTTCCGAACAACGTCGAGGGAAAATATCAAGCGAACAGCTTCGACAGAAGCTTTCGAAAATCGTCTCTAGAAAGGAAAAGTCGCCGAAGGGCACTATTGTGGAGACTTCCTACGAGGAAGTCCGACTCCCTCCACCTAAAATGTTCCAGGACGAGCCACCACCCCCGGAAGAGTTCAGGGATCCACCTGTCCCAATTGACAATCCCTTGTATCATGTTTATGAGTCAGTAAAAAAAGCCAGAAGTCCTAAGCAAAATAAAACGGCTCCCTGTAGTCCTCAAAGAAATAGGGATAGTGTTTATAGTGCCAGGGATGTTTGTCTAGATTGCTATCAAGAAGGAAAAGAATTGCTTCAATCGACGCAGGATGACTTCATCAATTTTAAAAAGTGCAAGGAAGAGTTCAAGAGACAGATGAGCTTCTCAGGAAAAATCTACAGGTGATTTGGAAATATTATTGATGGTGTTCCTGGGGCTTAGGATTTTTGGAATTTGATTATTTCCTGGTCTTGTTTATACCCTTTTATTCTGAGCTGAAGAATTCTTTGAAGCACAAATGTTGACTACTCCTCACTATGCGTTTATATATTATTTAGGTTTATTTATTGTTTGGTTTATATTAACCTCTGCTTCATTTATTTTATGCTTTGTTTAGTCTGATTGAGTTTATGCGTTTGGTATTTTATACTTAGTTTACTGATTTTATTATCTTCATATTTAAGTTTTATCAGTTCGAAATCCTTTAGAGAGCAAAACGACCCGCTGTTTCGTTTCCGTAAACGCGCTCGTCATCCTCTAAGACCCAATGTGCCTCTTAGTGACTACCAGTCTCTGGCTTCAACGATGCCGTACTTCCACATCAGCGACGAATATCGGCTGCTTTCTCCCGAGGGGGCGCACCTTATCATTTGTGTTCATGGCCTTGATGGAAATGCGGCGGATCTTCGTTTGGTCAAGACATATCTGGAATTGGGACTTCCTGGGACGCATCTCGATTTTCTTATGTCTGAGAGAAACCAGGTATTTCAAAGATGTTTTATTTTCTAAAAAGGTAATATAAGAAGTCATTGCGGAAGCCAATTTAAAATTTATGTTTTATTCCAAGTTATTCAGAGAACTGAAATCCTGACTTTGGAAACTTGAATCCACTTAATATCAAGTTAAGTGTTTTTCAATCACACCGATTTCTCGGTTTTAGTCCAGTTTCGGGGGTCGCCTTAAAATGGGCTTGGCCACAAATGGGGGGATCTGACGTAAAAAGTCAGTGCCGTCTGAAACATTTCCAAATGGAATACATAATATTGCGCAATCTCCGCGTGTGAGTTCTCGCGCACTGTGTTTTTCTCCTATACACTGCTGGTGCTTTCAGGCAAGAGTCGCAACCTTCTTTCGCCCTGCGCACTGAGAAACTGCATGGGACATTTTGACATTTGGGCATTATTTTTTATTTTTCCAGAAGCTAAGCTATTCAAATAAATAATAAAATCGATGACTTTTTTGTAGCGATTTTATTATTTAATTAAAAAGCTTTACAAAAATTTGTATTATTGCTTGGCCTGCATATGTAATGCAAGTTGACGTCACAACTTGAAATACCTTTTTCTGATATTTTTGAAATCTTCAGAAATCTTTTTAAAATTTTTATAAATTAATTTTTCTAAATAAAAAATCATCTAAAAGTTTTCCAGAACTTTAAAGAAAATTAATATTTTAAAATATAAAGCAAATAATTAAACAATTTTCCAGAAATATTATTGTCGGTGCTGGTAATTTTTTCTCGCTTTTCTCATTTATCTTGTACTTTCAAAAACAAATTTTTAATTATTATTCGCTATAAAAAATAATTTGGATGATTTAAGCAATCTTCTATTCAAATTTAAATTTAAATCAGGTTGGATTTAGTTAGATATTCTTCTCCTATTTATTCATTTATCTTATTTATTTTTTACTTCCCAAAACAGTATTTAAAATATTCTTCTTCTGATTCATTACTCCAGCGAATTCAATTGAATTGAAGAGAACACGGTAGAATTAATTGCTCTTAACCATACTCAAATGAATACGTAAAATTAAATTAATTATAAGTCAAGTCCAGTTAATTTGTACTTGTAGTTATAATTTATTGGTTTAAATTAGTGTGAATTCAATGGATATCAAGATCAAGTTTACTCAATTTAAAGCGAATAAAAGTTTAATTCTTTTGCATTCAAGGTAAATTCTATTGAATAAAGATACTTTAACTGCATTAAAGTGAATTCTACTTAGTTTGTCAGATTGAATTCGAGGTAAAGTGATTTAAGCTTTAAATAATTTGAATTGCATCAGTTTTAGTGGATAGTAAGAAAATTCTATATGAATTAAATTCAATTTCATTGAAGTTAATTATGGATTTAATAGAACTCCAGGCGAAGTGATTTGAATTAAATTTAAATCAAGGTGAATTATGTTTGATTTACAGAGAGTTAAATTGAACTCTGTTTAATTGAAAGTAACATGTCTTGAATTACAGACAATTTTAATGAACTTCTGGAATTTAAAAAGTATTTTAATGAATTAATTGAATTAAAATTATTTAAGTGAACTCAAATAATGCCTACTATTTAAATTGATGAAAGAATATGGGGTTTAAATATTTTTTGCAGGAAATTTAAATTTAAATCAGTATTTTATATATTAGATTACCTTTAGTTTTTAGCAGAAAATTCAGTTTTCCTAAAAATCACTTCCCCTTAAAACCACTACATCCCTAGTAAGCATATAGTGAATCTTTGGTAATAAACGGTAACAAATTATAATAATATAAACCTTCCTAATAAAATACTAAATTCCTAGTGATAATCTAGTGGTTTTTCGGAAGAATTATTATCAGGAAAATGTAATTTTCCGCTATATAAATACCGACAAAGGTTTATTGAAAAAAATCGATTTTGGTCTTCCCTTTTGCGGGGGACCTTAAAAGTTTCTAGTGGGTGTTAAAATTACTCTCTGAAAGTTTCAGGAAAAAAGAAAGAAAAATAAAGAAAGATAAAACGTGATCTTAATGTTCGCGTACTTTAGTTGAAGTACCGTATATAAGAAACTTTTTCATGAGGTCTATATTGCATAGGCACTTAAACCATCGTAGTAAAAAACTTTGGCGGTTTACCTAAATGAGAAGAAAAGAGTTTATTCGAAATTATCGAAAAAATAATATTTTTCGTGATTCTTACTTTATTTGCTATTTTAACTTGAGTGTGAGAAGTGAGAACTTGAAAATATCGAGAAAAATTAAGTTTTTCATGATTTTAACCGTTTTATTATCCTAACTTGAGTGTGTGGACATAAGATTATTTTTAATAAGACATGTGCTGCATAGGCACTTAGATTTTTTGATTGTAGTTCACAACTTTTACCGTTTATCCGAATAAGTAATAAATTATTTACTTAAAAATAACAAGGACAATTAAACGTATAGTGGTTTTTATCATTTTCTGTACCTAATTTAACTTAAGTGTGCAAAAATGTAAAAGTTCATTTTTGATGAGGTGTATACTGCATCAGCACTAAGATTTCAAGTTAAAATATAAAACCAAAATAATTTGTTGACAGCGACCCTATGCATGTAAATTCAAGTAAACTCAGAAGACTGATATTAAAATTTAGAGTCCGTGTGATCTCAGGATTGAAAAAACGGTTAACTATGTTTTAATTTAAGAAACGCCTATTTTCAGGATCCTCTAAAGAGAAATAAAAGCTTCTAATTCCTTTAATAGTTTTGAATCTTTTGTTTTTCATTGATCAAAGTAAATTTTTTAAGGGTGATACTTTCTCGGATTTCGACACAATGACTGATCGCCTAGTTGGTGAGATTCTTCATCACATCGAGATCTCTGGATTGAATCCTACGAAAGTAAGCTTCATCGGACATTCTTTAGGGACCATCATTATTCGAAGCGCTCTCACTCGTCCCCAGTTGAGACCTCTTCTTCCTCGTTTGCATACTTTTCTCAGCCTGAGCGGACCTCACTTGGGTACTCTATATAATACGAGCGGGCTCGTAAATGCAGGTAGGCTACAAAATAAATTAAAACATATATAAATTAACCACAAAGAGCAAGTGGACCCAATCTAGATGAGGCACTAAATGTAGATCAAAGTAGATTATACAACATTAATTAACATTAATCGATATAGGCTATAGGGAACACTTGTACAATTTAGGTTTGTACACATTTTTTCTACTAGTTTTCATGCTTATCTTCCCCAAAATTGTTCAAATCTACAACAAAATAAATCCGTACTTTTTTAACACTAAGAAATGATATTTTAAGTTTCCGAAAGCCTTATTAAGCTTAACAAGTATTTTCATTCAAAGAAAAAAAACTGTTGTAAATTTTATTCAGATTATTCAATATTTGGTGTATCGATTTGACTATAAATACTTTTCCTCAAAATTAGTCATAGAATACAAATAAAAAATGACCTTTTGAATTTCATCTCCATAAGTGTGTTTCATAGGGCCCAAAAAATACGCATTAGTGAAAAATTGGGTGGTTTGAGTTTTCATTGATTATAATTATGTGTCTAAACAAATGAACAATGCCAGAAAATTGCGTTTTTTCTGAAATTATTAACTTTTTGTCACTTTACGCTTAGTAAGCTAAGAATTAATAAAAGTTTACAAACATAATCGATTGATCAAGTTATTATTGCTTACAAATATCTTTTTTTTAGGAAAACGGCTATAAATACGCGGTTTTTCTAACATGTTTAGTTCTTGCTTGCTTTTTCAGTTCTAAACAAATAATAAATGAACATCAAAAAGAATTATTTTTAACCAGTAGTCCATTTTTTCAGAATAAACTACTTTTACTCGTTAACAAAAACCATTAATTTAATCAAAAAACCAAAAATCTGAAGAATATTGAAATTTTCTTGCTTTATTTCAGAAAAGTCTATCAACAAAAAAGAAACTTGAATGAACTAACAACAAAAAGTGAAAAATTTTAGAATTAAATTGCAAATTTCTACCATCATTCTTGCAGAATATTGTTAAAATAAGTAATAAATTGTTCAAAGAATTACGTTCTTAACTTTAATCGATTATTGCCTCGCTCGAGCAGAAAAGATAAAGATTTCGGTAAAACCGCTACTTTCTAACTATCCTAATTAGGGGAAAAACTCGAAAAATCAAAGTTTTTACTTACGGTTGTTTTTTTGGGCCCTATAAAATATATTTGTGTGGATGAAATTTAAAAAAAAATTGGTACATGTTATATGGCTAATTATAAAGAAAAAAATGTTGAAGATTGACTGGAACAACTTAATATTAACGATTCTGAATAACATTAATGAAAATGTCTTTTTTTTCTTATGGGAAATATGTGTTAAACTTCGTGTTGCTTGTCTCAATATCATTTATCTTAAAAAAATATGAATGTTTTTTTTGTGGATTCAAAAATATTTAGGGGGAAGGAGGATATGTATGAATACATTTTGAAAGAAACAAAATTCCAATCCATTTTTGGACCACGCTGCAATCCACATACTAGACACTAGCACATAATATATAAAGGAGGGTTGTATAATAACATACATTTTATTAATGTACTCTAATAATTTATGATCAAAAGTATAATTATTTTTTTCGACAAGTAATTTAAAGAAATTTAATTAATCTCGTTCTTACTAAATAAAAAAACAAACAAAACTAAGCTTGACATTTTTATTTCGTTCTGTGCACCTAATTAATTAAGCAGAATAATCAATAAAAACCATTATTTGTAAACGCAGATAAATGTAGTCGCCAGTTTTATTGTTATTAAAAATATTATAAACAAATCTTAAGTTCGAAATTTGTAAGAAACAAAATTTTGTTTTTACTAAATTGTGTTCCAGGTACCTTAATGGTAATTTCCTAACAAGAAAATGTGATTCACAAGAACGTAGTTCGTCTTTTCATTATCAAATTTTTAAATAAATAATAAGCTTTACCCATTTTATGTTTGGATAAGTGTTTTTTTTCGTTATTATTTTTATTCATCTTGATAGTGGTACTTTTTAACGATAGTACATATACTATTAACTATAATTAACCATAAATAATAAAATTCTGTTGCTGCAGAAATGTAATGATGCCGGAATTTATAATTTTAAATTATGCACAATCAATAATGTTAAAATTCATTTTGTTTTAGTGAACCTCGTTTGTGTTAGTTCCTAATGCGAATTTTCTAGTAATAAAAATAAACTTTTTACTTTAATATTATATTAAGCTTTAATTTATATTTATAGTTTTATTCTAATACATAATGATTTCATTTTACTTCTTTCTTCTGAGAAAAAAAGTAAAATGTAGAATTTTTATGTTTTATTTGTTAAAATAATTAGATCCATTTAAAAAATGTAAACAATCAGGCTTAGTGTTGTTCTGAAGCCGGTCTAGAATACAGATGAAAAATATATTTTTTTAACATCTTGACAGATCATTAAATTCTGCATTAAATGAATTTTAGTTAAAGTAATTTGGCCCTGTAGGTATAAAATAATCATGTGAGAAAGACAAAAAATTAAATTGGAAAATCTTGACGCGTTTTTGAAATAATAGTTTCTGGTATGATCATGCTAAATACATTAATGGGTCAAATAAAAGGTAAAGTCCTAAATATCACTTTTGTCAAATATCAAATTCAGAAATTTATTTTCCTAAATCCTTCCAAATGTTAAACCTTAAATATAAAATTCTTTGAAACTCAGATTTGAAGTTAGCCTTTTTCATGTAATAATTCAATACCCGCCGAGCCAAATTACTTCAACTAGGATTCATTTAATTCATCACCTTTCAAAGGCAATCCTTATTTTTAATAGGTTACCCGGATAGTAGTCCGATATTATCAGTCTATAGTGTGCTAACAGATTTTGTTTTCATGATTATGTAATGATTAAAGAGAAAAAAAATTAGTGCTAAATTGTTTAAAGTCAATTCACATTCAGTTGTCTCACCCTGCACTAATTGTTCATAAAAAAGAGGAAATACTTTTTTAAATATATCTTTTCCAATTTGCAGGCATGTGGTTTATGCAAAAATGGAAGAAGTCTGGCTCTTTACTCCAACTCGCGATGAAAGATTCCTCGGACGTGAGGCGATCTTTTATGTTCCGGTTGAGTCAGAAGAGTAACTTGCAGAAATTTAAACACGTTTTACTTTGTGGAAGTGCTCAGGATCGCTACGTGCCGCTACATTCAGCTCGTATAGAGCTCTGTAAGGCTGCAGTTCGAGATCTCACCGATCAGGGTAAGAACCTTTTTTTTAAATGTATCTCTTTATTTTTATTTCTATTGAGCGCTCAGAGTAATCGAAAAATCACCCATGTGAGCCGAGAGCTCTTGGAGACAATAGACATGCGGAAATCGATTGACCTCTCGACCTGTGACATTTTGGATACAGAAAAATGCTTGAGAGCTTTTTGAAAAAAGGCGCAAGATGGAAGCGAGGATTAATTTAAGGAAAAACATCAATGAAATTACAAATCTGGGAAATATTAGGAAGACTGGGAGGTCTGTAGGATGGTCCAAATTCATACATGTTGAAATTTCACCGTTTATTTTTTGTCAAAAATGCTTCAAAAATTTGTTAATAACAAGTACTTCTTTTTCCCATTTTTGGAAAACTGAGTTTTTTCATTAAAAAATTTACAAAGGAAATGGGGGAAGGGTGTCAATAATAAAAAATCGAAAGTCCATTTATTGGCTAATTCTAGTGCTCGGTTTACATCCATCTTATTTTTAATAATTTAAAAAAATTGAATAATTGTTTCATGATTTTTAATATTCCAGTTTTTTCGCATGAAGATGTCATAAACCCTATTAGTAGAACATGCTTGGCCATTTTGATTCCGAGTAATGTAAATGTATATGACTGAATATGAGTGCACTGATTTCAGATGATTGCAAGTGAATGCAATTAATGACAAATGATATTAGGTGACTAAAGGTGATTGCAAGTAATCGCTGGCCAAAAAAGCTGATTTGAAGTGAATTCTAGTATTTTAAAGTGTTCTGTAGGTGCTTGTAGATGATTTTAGATGATTGTAGATGATTGCAGATTATTGCAGGTGATTCCAAGAAATTTCAGATGATTGCGGGCGATTGTGAATGGTTTTAAGTGATGTCAGATGGTTGTGAATGATTGTAAGTGATTGAAAGTGATTGCAGCTGGTTTCAGATGATTGCAAGTTGATGAAATTAATGGAAATTGATATTAGGTAATCAAAGATCATTGCAAATAATTCTTGTCAAAGAAAGAGATTTTAAGTGAATTCTAGTATTTTCAAGTGATTTGTGGGTGCTTGTAGATGATTTTAGATGATTTTTGGCGATTGTAAATAATTGTAAGTGATTGTAAGCAATTATAAATGATTAAAAGTAATTACGGGTGATTGCAGATGTTTGAAAGGGATATCAGGTGATTGAAAGTTACTGAAGGTAAATCAAAGTGATAGTAGGTGATCGCAGATGATAAAGAGCTACGAAACTTCTAAAAATGCTGTCGAGCGGAGATGGATTTATCCGTATTATATAGGATTACCCTGGATTACCTAATGTTGATCCTGCTTACATAGGATTACTCTGGAATATCTGAAATTATGGGGGATTACTCTGCTCAAACTCAACTCATTCGTATGGTCATCCCTCTGGATTCCCTATAGGATTATAAATAGAGTCCCTAAAATCACAAGTGGATTATCTAGAATCACAAGTGAATTGACCCAGATTACACATGGATAACTTAGGATTATAAGTATAGCAACCCAGAATACAAGTGGGTTACCTAGGAGAACACTTAATTGCAACTGTATTGCCTAGGATAACAAGTGAATTTCCTCGGACTGCAATTGAAACACAAATGATTTCAAATGAATTGGCTAGTATAAGCCTTAATTTCCTGAATTTCCACAGATTAAAAGTGGATTGCGTAGAATAAGAAATGAATTACTGTGGATCATAAGTGGCTTACCTAGGATTACAAATGGATTACACAATATCACAAGTGGATTGACTAAGATTTCCAGTGGATTTCCTAGAATTAAACTGGATTACTTGTGTTATTCCGGATTATTATTGAATTTTTTAGGACAGGGCTCAGCAGAATGTAGCCATTTCCTGCCTTGGCTGCTAGTGGCATCCAAAGGACTAGGTCAAATAGCCCCCAATAAATTTTCGTCAAACTTCTTCTTTGACTGGTGTCTAGTCGTTCGTGGTAAATTAAAGTTGGTGAAAAAATTGTAAATTGGAATAGAAGAAATTCAGACTCTTCGATGTAAACGATTAGCCGTAAAGAGCCGTGACCGAAACAACTTAACCTTTTGCAGGATTTCTGAAACCCGAAGAAAAAATGACAGAATAACTCTCTGGCAGCCAAATACTTGTCGTGGCAGCCAGCGCATTCTGACAGTGGTGAGCCCTGACCTTGGATTATACTGGATTACTTGTATTACTCAAAATTATAATTGGATTACCTAGTATTAAATCTTGACGTTACCACGTTACAAAAAATGAGTTCCGTATATGTAGGTGCAATCTCCCAAACCCATGTTTCGAGAAACAACCCCAGAGATGCACTTTTACCGGATGTTTT
>NC_046662.1:23350110-23363710 GCF_010883055.1 Belonocnema kinseyi | reverse complement strand
AGAGGGAGCTCTTCTTAATATTTTGACACCAAAATCATGTCGATACACCTTACCGACTGCGAGTAAAGCCACCCACGCTTTAACTTGACAGACTGTACACTACATTACTTGGATTCTTACTCAGATTACACGTGGATTACCTAGGATTACAAGTGGATTACCTGGGATTACAAGTGAATTATCTAGGAACAGGTGGATTGCCTTATATTAAAATTTGATTAAATAAGATAACAACTGAATTGCCTAAGTTTACAAGATAAATAACTAGGATTGCAGTGGATTGTCTAGTGATTATACTAGATTAATTGTATTAGTTCGGTTTACCAGTGAATTACCTAGGCTAAGAAGTAGATTGAGTAGTTAAAAATGGATTACCTCGGATTACCTAGTAATACAACTTTATTTGCAATGATTACAAGTTGATTACTCCGGCTTAAAAGTAGATTTACCGATATATAAGTCGATTGCGCTAGCTTATCAGTGGATTATCTAGTATTACCAGTGAATTACTTAAGACTACAACTTTATTACTTAGGATCACAGTTGATTACCAATGTTTTACAAGTGGGTTGCCTAGTATTACAGTGGATTACTTCTATTACTTCAGATTCGAGAGGATTACTTAGGCTGATTACCTTGAATGATAAGTGGATTATTGAGGAGTATAAGTAGATTGCATATAAATTAAATTATTTTACTTACGATTACATTGAATTACAATTTGATGACCAAAGATCGAAAGTGGATTGCCTACGATTACAAGTGGTTCACCTAGAGTTACAAGTGGATTGCCTAGGAGTATAAGTGGATTACTTAGAATTAAATAGAATAACATTTCTTTACTTGTATTGCTCCAGATTACAAGAGGATTTCACAGGATTACTTCACATCACAAGTGGATCGCCTAGAGTTAGAAGTGGATTATATAATATTAGACTTGGATTTCTAATAATAACGAGTGGATTAATCTTTTTTTTAAATGGATTGCCTAAAATAATAAGTAGATGATCTAGAGTTGCAAATAAATCGTCTAGGATTACAATGTCATTACCTCGGATTTAGATGATTGGTGGTGATTGCATATGATTGCACTTGCAAGGAAGTTATTTTATATTACAGCAGTTGATTACAAGTCATTTTAAATGATTACAAGTTACTTTAATTGATAGCTTGCGATTGGAAGGGATTTCTTGTGGCTCGAAGTAATTTTAAGTGATCGTAAGGTGATTTTGAGGCAATTGCTAATCGCTGATGGAGAAATGAACTATTTTATATCAGATAATTTAAAAAATACTTTAATTTCAGGTGGAGCCTATAGAGAAATGGTCCACAATATTCTCTATCCGATAATGTCAGCTCCAGGAGTGAGTTTGGTAAGGTACGACGTTCATCACGCTTTACCTCCAACTGCAAACGCGCTGATAGGCAGAGCTGCTCACATCGCCGTCCTCGATTCCGAGCTCTTTATTGAGAAGTTCCTTCTCGTGGCGGGTCTGAAATACTTTAGATAAGGAACGGAATTTTTAGCGAAATGGACAATTGTAACCAAATAGTAACAATATTAAGGACGTGGATTCCGTCGTCGGCGCTTGCTTTGGAATCGAGATAGTCCGTCAACTGAACCCTTTGTTCATCAGGACATGCAAAATTTTCCAAGGCTCTTCACCGAGTAGGCTAGAATAATTAGATTGCGCCGTGTGCGAGACTCCACTTCTTGTTCGTCGTGCAAAAAATCGAATTTTTGATTCGACGAAATTTTTACACGTTTCACAATACGCGATTTGGTCTGAACGATTCTCTTAGATTCAAGTCTCACTCATCAAAAAGGAACTTTGTCGCTTTTATGTAGAAATCTTAAAGATTCTAATCAGTTTTTCGATAAATTAAAGATTCTGAAACTAGGATTACCAACAGTGCGGTTTTTAGATAGCTTTTTCAAGTTAGGAATATCTTTTGATTGATTTGATTTTATTCGCTATAAGGTTCTAAAAACCTCGACTCTTTCATCGAAAACTCACGATCGAACTTAAGGACTTGAACGAGAAGGTGGCCTACTCGTTTTAGCATTTCTAGAGGCGTTTTAGCTGTTCGAAAACTAGAACTCGACAAGCGCACTAGAATTTTGTATAATGTGATTTATCTCCTACAATTTTTAAATTAGAGCTAAGTTTTTTATAGACGATGAATGATATGTCATTCGAATTTACGACGCCCATTTCTTTCTTAGTGTAACAGGAAGAAACCTAGAGTGATTCAGAAGAATTTTTAGGTTTGACTTTTTTATCTGAAAAAATGAGCCTTTCTCTGTATCTTTTTCTTAAAATCAATTTAGTCACAAATTCAATGAAAAAAATTAGTATGGCTTGTTCCTAGATAGGATTTTCAGGTTTCATTTTGGGAAAACAAAATTTTTGTTTAAAATTCAAAATTTATTTAGTCAAATACGTATTTCGTTTTTTAAAGCGTGAAAATTAGCTGCGAGTGAACTTCGATTAAATAATTTCAATTTATGCTCTAAAATATTGGGAAAATCACTTCCGACCACAAAGCGAATTTCGAAAAATTCGTGGCTAATAATCGACTGATTCGTCAACTTTAATTAATAAAAGTAGATAAGCCTTTGAGCTAACCGTTTATCAAAAATGAGTTACATCAAAACTTTAGGAATTTCGAGAAACAGAAACAGCAAATAATCGATTGAATTTGACATGCAACATAAAAGCTGACCTGAAAATTCAAAAATAATGTTTGAATAAAGAAAAAATTCAAATGAATTGATAATTCATCAATTAAAACAAGCAAGTAGGGCGTAATGTAGAAGCATTACTTTGCTGCTTTTACTCATTCGATTCATTACAGAGTCGAAGAAAAAATCTTTTATCGGCAAACTGTACAAAAATGATTTACTGAAATGTTTTATTCAAAGAGAAATAACAACTTTTTTCTTTAGTCAATGATAGGAAACGAAGCTGACTTCAACTTCACGTTTCAATTAAATTAATTTAATTAATTAATTATCAACTAAAATGGCAAATAACTTTTTTAAACTGGGGAGAATGCTTCCAAAGTTTGTACAATTTTAAAACAGAAATCTTTAGTATGTTTAGAGATAATTTTATAAATTGAAGTTGAATGACGTTATTGTATATTATGTAAATATTATTAATTTCAAAGTCAAAGAGCACTACATTTTCAAAGCGTTTCCTATTGAATTTTTTCAAATTCAAAGCACTTTTAACAAAAATATCTTTGAGCCAAAGCCTCAGAAAGTTATAAATTTACTTCAAGTACAATTTAATTTCTGAATTCTCAAATCAACTATGTTCAAAATGAAACAAAATTAATTATGAAGCATTCAGTCGATTTGAAATCAAGAAATCTTAAACCTAAATTAAATTAAATTATTAAATTATTTAAATTACTAAATTTTAAACATCTTTATATTGTATCACATGTGAAATTTTAAGCTAAGTTTATTCTTCAAAAAATAAATACAATAAAGTGTTTAGAATTAAACCAATCGACATTTTTTAATAGATGGAGTACACTTCATCTGATGAAGCATATTTTCCTGTCGGAATTAGTTTTGGTTTCTATTCAGGATATATGATTGCTTGATAATAAAAAAACATTCCACTAAATATTTTTCGAAGTTTAAAAAAGGACAATTCAACTTTTTGACAGCCTTATTACGTTATTATAAGATACCATTCGAAATAAAAATAAACCAGGAAAGAAAAGAATTTCTGAAAATTTAGATAAGGAACTAAAATAAAAAACATTTTTAATACATATTTTTCAGTCTACTTTTGAAAGGAAAGTGTTGATACTTTGTTATTCAATAAATAAAATGTCCAATAAAAATTGATTGAACCTTGAACAGTAACGTTTTGCATAAAATATTCAGATTCATTCTAAAATATTGAAAATCAATACAAAAAATGTCCAGAAATATTTCCCAGCTGGGTTGTAGAAGTTTTAAAATTGGTGAAATTTATTATAAATATATAAGTAGATGAAAATTGTTTTGTGACATTAGCAGTGTTAAGTCACTTAATTACAACTAATTTTTAGCAATTTATAGAAACAAAAATTCTGGAAAAATTGTTAAATAATTTTTTATTTATGAAACAAATTCAATAAATAATAAACTATAATTAATATAATTGCAAATTAAATGAAAATTATTATAATTAATTAATTAATTAATTAAATATAATTAAAATGACTGTTAAAAAAACCTACGCGAAATTTAAAGTTCTATATCAAGCCATCATACATCCTGAATTACGGACAAATCCCATTCTGATATGAAAATTGCCGCGACTATATGATACGGACTGCATCAATATTTATCATTTATTTGAAAGACTTTATTTTCAAATTAAACACTTAGAAATAACTATTTTAACTATCGATTCTAGTGAAGTTAAATCCTAAAATTGCAAATAAAGGACTTTTTCTACGACTTTAATAAGGAGAGACTGTAACTAATGTTAAATAAATCATTGATAAAATCCAAGAAGAAAAAGTTAGTCCGTCGATTAAACTTAATAAATTGCATTTTTATTAGAAATTGAATTCAAATTTAAATTAAAAATTGCTTTCAAATAGATAATTATTATATAGAAATTCTATGCAAATGAATTGCAACATTTTAATCAAATCGCCTAACTTATTCTTAGTGTGAGAGAGTTGTTAGTAAAGTTACGAAACGTATGTCAATTGTTCCCCTCAGATAAATGTGAATATGTGTGATGTGTGAGGAGGTTCGCGAAGAAAATGATAATGAGCGAGAAGAATGCGCGTGACCCTGAAAAAATTTCTGCGAGGGAAGAGAGAATTAAAACTGAAGATTTTTTAAAAAAAGAAAGTGGCTTCTATTTAAAAAGTGCCAGCAATAGAAAAGACAGTGCAGTGAAAAGCGCAGTGTGTGAAACTAAAAAAAAAAATTTCGTAAAAAGGTGAACAAAAATAAGGCATAAGCGAAATCCCTCCAATAATTTTCAATTGCTTATTAACTATTATAAAAATATTGCTAATCGTAATCGTCTTATGTAAATTCGATTTCGTTTGGATCTCTTATTTTCACTTTTAAGTGTAAATTTATTTTAGACCTGAATTAAAAAAAAAATTGTATGAAAGTAAAATTTAATTTTAAATTAAAAAAATTTAATTCAGTCTTCCAGTGAGGAATTGAAAAATAATTGATTCAAACTGAAATCGATGAGCATAAATTGAAACTAATGTCGACGGTTTAAAAGAATATCTGCGCACACATTCAACTATGTGTTGTTGTGTAAAAAGCACACTCCCATCTCGTGGCAAATTCGTGTTTTTGTAATGATTACGATTTTAATACTACGATCATATTGTCAAAGATCTCGTCGTTTTTCCTACTCGTTTTTGAACAGATCAAATATTTTCTAAGCATTGATTGAAAAAGTTTAAATTTCCAATAAATCATAAAGTAATAACAAATGGAAAAATGCATTTAGAATCGAATTCTACTTAATATCAATCTGAATCAACTTTTAAGTTTAAAAGAACTGAAATTAGAATTTTGTACATATTTAATGGATATGAGATCAACCACTTTTTCAATCAGGATTTGTGATTAAGATTCGAGAATAAATTTCTGGATCGTTTTCGAAAATATTTTATCCTAAAATACCGCAATAAGGAATTAAAAAATCTGCACAAAGGATCAGAAAATTAAATCAGGTGTAAAACACACTACATAATATGCGAGACGATCATCTTGAATAATTTCGAGTGTCTCGATTTGCTTTTCGAAATGGGAATACAAGTTCAAGGAATTTTAATTGCTGTCCTATTGTTTGCTCAACTACATCATAACACGTTATTATAATTACAATTACAATTGAAGTCTCATCGTGAATTGACTTTGTATACTCGTCACTTAAAATTTTTATCGTATAACTAAGGCACAATTTTCTAGGAATTTATTGAAGAGTCGTGATTGCTGTGAGATTTCTAATTTTGTTGTAGAGAAATTTATCAAATATGTTTCAATCAGTCGATAATAATTTTGATTATTTGTAGTATATATTTATTCAAATAAAAAGAATAATTATAGTAGAATAAAGAGATTTTTTTAACAATTTTGTTGCTGCTCATTTTTAATCAATTCTGAAAATATTAAAGTTTTTCTTCTACAAGTCTATTACTCTGAAGATGGATATAGTAACTTTTGATCAGGATAAAAAATGGATATCAACTTCGCGAAAATGATAGATCGTGTATGTAAAAAAAATAACAGGAGAAGGTTGGAGATGTAATTAAAAAATGGAAACACCAAAGACAAAGTAACAGTGTATACAATATACATACGATATATGAGTACATGAAGAATCTATAAATGCATATATGAAATAGATGAATAAAATTGTAATTATTATTATTACTCTTGTAAAGAATTTTATTTTAGCTGAACCTACTTATCCCTTGAAAATGTGATTTATGAATCGTGATGAACAAAAATATATATTGAAGTAGTTTGAACAATTTAAAAGATCAGATTATGATTTTACAATGGAAATACAAATACCATGATTTTAGGCACTAAGAGAATTTAAAGATACAATTTAGAAGAATAGAATACTATTACATGAAACATCTTTGGAATCCAATTTTGTGAATAAGTAAGTCACATGTTGTTAAGCAGTGTTATGAAATGTTACTCAATTAGTGAAAACTAATACAGTAAAGATTGGTACAAAAATACGAATTCGTTTATCTAATTGAAATATTCCTTAGTTGATTCCGAAGTAATTTACACCAGAACCCCGAAGTCCTAATCTCTGGTTCTGTAATTCCTAGAACTGATAACCCGTGTAGTTTCTCAGGAGGCAGGGCAAAAGACTTTTGTAATTTTCGCCTTGCAAGAACCGCAGTGCGCGAGTACTCAGCCCAGTATATTGCGCAATATTATGCAATCCAAATGGAAACGACTCAGGCGGCTCTGACTGCCCTGACGATTAATAACGATCCCTGACGATTAATAACTATTAAGAGTAATCAAAAGATGAATCGGTTTAAATTGTTGCTAATTGTTTCAATTGTTACCAATCAGATTGAATTGAGTAAATGTACTTGTCTGCAATACGCCCTCTGCAGTTTTCGTTTTTAACACACATGACGCGCACGTATTTATTGGTTAGATATTAAATTTTTAGTAATTAAACAAAAGTTTTAAGTACAAAAAAATATGATGTTTAGACGGTATACCGAATGAAAAGCTAAAAGTATGTTCATTAACAACATATAAAAATCATACCGTTTAAAGATGTGACAGTGATGTAGTATGATTATCAAGTAGGGAGTTTTATTTAGCCGGTATATTATTTAGCCGGTATATTATTGTAAAACGTTTATTCACTTCTTTTTAAATTTATATTCATGAGATTTGTTTGTTTGATAGAATAAAAAACCGCTTGTGAATAATTAAGGCAAAATCAAAATCCTGCATTGAAAACTTAACCCCCAACTCAGAATAATGGATACCCAATTGAAAACGATTGGAACGATTACAGAAGGTAGGATGGCGTCAATATTTTGAATTAAATTTGAAGTAGAAAAACTTATCCAATCCTTTTAAGTTTCCTGCAATATAACAATTTTGAATTTATCAATAATTTTGATTTAAAATTCCTAAAAATTCTAGTTTCAAATATTTCAAATATTAAAATTTTAATATTTCAAATAATTTGGGTTGCAAATATTTTTATTTTAAAAGTTTGAAATTATTAATCGTATAGCGGAATTCATGACAAGAAATGGTTTTCCTTCCATAAGCACAGCAATTTTATATACTTTCTTGTTCCTGAAACATTGTGATTAATGGCCACATATTTCTGTAATTTTGTTAAATTTGTTTGTTTGATATTCCGAAAAAAAGTTTAATTTTGGACATTATATCCAGTTGTCATTCTCATAATTTCATCAAATCTTATGTAACCGTATGGACGTTTTTCGACATTTTAGCATATCAAAGAATAAGAGTTTAATTTTTAATTTACGAATTGTTTTAAACTTTGAGTTTGAAATTCTAAAATTAAGAAATTATTCAGTTTAAATGTAAACAGTTTAGAAACCTAAAATTTAAAATCCTATTTTTGAAGTTTGCATTTTTACTAATTCAAATCAAATCGAAACAAGATTAAAAATGTATATTTTTCATACTTAAATTTCACATGGCATAATTTTTAATTAAACAATGTTAAAGGCACCTGAATCCATATCGTACAATTTCAAATGCTTTATTAATAAAAAAGTTTCTAGAAGGCTTGTCATTTTTACATATATTAATGAACATTTGAACTCGAAATCGCTGTTTGAAATTTTTTAATTAAATATTTAGAACGCTCAGTAATCAGAAAACTTTCACTTCGATTGGTTTAATTTGCAATTTAGTCTTAAATACTTTAAATAACAAAATGTTCACCTTCAAAACTTGAACCTTGAATTGTATTGACACATGTACAATTTTTTAAACTAGGAAATTATTCCAGATTTTTTCTTCGATTTTAGTGGCTACCTTGTGAATAATAGAAAAAGTTCGTTTTACGTCGACATTAGTGGTAAAGGGGAAGTCATAATGTAAGGATTACCGAATATAATATCACCGACATTGATGTAAATTAATTTTTCCATTTAGAAAGAATTTTGTCCATCATTTTGAGTACTTAAATTTCAATGAACTAAAAGTTTAGAAAGTTGAATCAATAATAACTTTTTTTATAATATGAATTTATGTGTTAATAATTGCGAATAATTAAAAATTGAGACCTCTTTCCGACAAAAAAATATTTTCTCTCTAATATTCATTTTTAATTGTTTAATTTTATTTAATTAATAACAGCTTGACATTTTTAAATAATAAAATAATACTTTATTCGCTTTTCTAAAGTTTCACGTTTCTAAATTATTCGCTTACTTTTTTTTTTAAATTTTAACCGATTTTAAAACTTACAAGAATTTATAAACATTTTTACTCAAATAAACAATCCAAGAGCTCAGAATAAAAAATAACAATTTTGCTTTATTATCAAAAAATCAACTTTTTTATTTCTATCGTGTATCTGATTTTATATTTTTAACATAAAATACTATTAGCACATCTTTTTGTAGCACCATTTTCATCTGGTAAGAATTATTTACAAAATGTTTATTCACTTTGTTTCATAATATATACTGTTTCAAATTTATATAATTCCGAAAAAGTAAATAACTGAAGTGGAAGTGCTCAATCGTTGCCAATCGTTTTGGCACAATTAAGAAACACGATTTGGAACAATTGAGATATTAGTTATATTGTTTCTTAAAGATTTCAATTGATTATTTCTAGAAGGGATCATAGTCATTACTGTTGTATTCCCAATGTTAAAAAAGTTTTTCTTATATCAAGAAGATTTAAAAAAATGTATAAATCAGTATTGCTAGATTATAAGAGGTAGTGGAAGGTACGGCAATAGATCATTCGACGCGTCCTAAAAACGCGAGCAAACATGTCATATAAGTATTCTTAATATGAGACATAATATTTTTCTCATATAAACAGAATACACACATTTTTTTAAAACATCGTATGTAGGTACTAGTGGGTCTTCAAAGATTTGCCAATAGGTAAGTCGACATGGCTCGAAGACGTGAACAAATAAATTAGATATCGTATTGTTGTATTTTGAATATCAGCAAAGTTTTCCTCATATAAACAGAATAAATCATTATTTTGAAATTTCATAAATAGTTACTGATGGGTCACAAAAGATTCAATAATACGTCGATCAATACATCCCGAAGACGCGAACAAAATGTACTTTATATTGTATTGTTGTATTTTGTATATCAAAAATTTTTTCATCTGAATAGAATGAATAATTTTTTTCGTAAGTCGTTACTGTAGGTCATGAAATAAAAAAAATATGTCGATCAATGCGTCTGGAAGATGCAAACAATAACACTAGATACCGTATTTTTGAATTTCGAATATCAAAAATGTTTTTCTCATACATAGAGTTATTTAAAAACAAGATTTTGTTTTCGAGCTACTGGGGTCAAATTAGATCGAAATATGTGAAAACGTAGATATACAAATTTAGGCCATTACAAGCCTTCCTCTATGTGGAAGCAAGATTATTCAATTATTGAGCTGTCAACTTCAGATGCATGGTCCAATTTTAATCTACTTTGATTCTAAATAACAAGATTTTGAACTTTTCATTTAGAACTATTATTATTTTTTGCAAAGCTGAGTAAAAAATTCAGGTATTTTGGATCACTTTCAAATAAAATAGAATTAAATTTTCAAATCCTGACTTTAAAATCTTCTCATTTTAAAGGCTTGAATTTGAGAAATGGCTGTCTTGATTTGCCATTGCTTTGCATTTACTCTAGGGTTATTTATTTTTACAAATTGTTTGATTACAAATCTGTCAAAATAAAATTGTGCCACTATTTATTCTTTCAATATAATTTTTCAATTTCATATTAAAGTTGAAATCAATTAATTTATAGATTTATATTGGAAACTATAAAATTGTGTAATTTGATATTCAAAACCTTTATAAGTTTAGAAATGTAAAACCAAAGATACTCAGATTACTGACAATATTATATGCGGACCAGTTTGCGCGATATATTGCATTGAAAATTTAGAAATATACCTACAAAATAATAGTTATTGTATAGTTTTATTTGGAGGAAAAATTTATTATTCTAAAGATTCAGATTAGCCCTAGTAAGTGTCAAGAACAGCTCTACATCTCACCAGTCTTCTTTGAGAAGATCGGGTATATGGCATCTGGACCAGGAGACTTTTCTGGATTGAAAGATTTCAGGGCCCACTTGATCATTTGACAGGGTTAACAGTCCCGATGGATAGGAGCCAGTTTCGGGCCGAGTTGAGCTCCAGAGAGCTATGGTTGCCTTAAGGTGTCACGTTCTTTTCTGCAGATATTATGAACCCCAAAAAATACGCCCTGAGACGGATCGTGCATGGCGATTCGCCTGGACGTTGTCTTTGGTGGAGATTTAATCCCTCCAACCGTAGGAGGACTACAGACAAATATGCCAGTTTTCCCAGGACCCACTTCGCTGTCCTCAGAATTCCGTGGTGCCTTGCCTCGGTCACTCTATTGCAGAATGAGTTTTCGAATTTTGGCTACTGATTAGGGAAACACTCTTTTGAATACCCTCCATGTGGCCTTCATGAAAAGCTTAAACTTCCCCGTAGTGAACAACGAATTCGGGTAGCTAGAGTATATCATTATTAGCATCAGGGGGTTTAGGACTCTGGATAGCTGTCAGTCCAGCCCTCGAAAACTCCTTGTTCGTTGGTTGTTGGGCTGGCTTGTACCTCTTTTTAGGCTAAGACTTAGGCTAAGGCTCTCTTCTAGGCCTCGATGCTCGTTGTCGGCGTTGTAGTTGTCGATACTTAAGCCCCCGCAGACGCTCTTCTAGCATGCTCCACTCATCTCTTGAGTTTCCTTTAAAGAAACGTTGGTGATTTTCTTTTTTTGGGAGACCCATTGACCGCTCCCATCCCCAGAGTCTCATCCAGAGGGGCCGTCCATCATCGAGTCTCCGAAAAAGCCGGGGGCACAGCCGCTGCCTGGGTTTTGGTAGAGAAAGGGTCTATATTAGAGCATTTCGGGCTTCAATCCCCCCCCCCCCAACCTTTCTACTTCCTTCTTCAATTTTTTTTTGCTTGAAACGTATTTATCCCACAAGAAGTTAGGGAAATAAAAGTTACGTTACTGCAGAGCTCCCGCGTGCAAAATGGGGATGATTATTCGGGCAGGTCGTGCGGGGTTCCCGAGAGCCCGTTAGGACAAATTAATACGCCAAAGTACGATGGGCGCGGTCACTTCTACACCCATGGCTTAGGAGGGCCAGCCCTTCTAGAGTCCAAAAAGAGGAGTTTGGTCCGAGAGGGTCCTCAACGCTGGGATCTAGGAAGCCCGTTCCAGCGCGGCACTTTCACCATTCCACAACACTACACTCATAAATGCCAGGAGAGTCCGTTATGGCAGAAAATTCAGCCAAGCAGAACTCCCGTCAACGGCAAATCTTTTCCAGTAGAATTACATGCGCTTGGTTACGCTGACTCGAGAATAAAGATTACGTCCAATTCGCGACCAGCAGCACTCGTTTCACATTTTTTGTGTCCCTCTCAAAAAAACTATAGTACCTGCTACGGAGAAGACTGAATTCCCTGGTATTTGAAATTTCTGATTTCTTTGAATCCATTGAATTCTCTGAAATCCTGGAATTCGCTGAATTCCTTGAATTTGCTGAATTCTTTAAATTCTCTGAATTCCTTAAATTAGCTGAATTATTTCAATTCCCTAAATTCCTTGAACTCTGAATTCCCTGGCATCTGAAATTTCTGATTTCTTTGAATTCATTGAATGCTCTGAAATCCTGGAATTAGCTGCATTCTCTGAATTCCTTGAATTTTCTGAATTCTTTAAATTCTCTGAATTCCTTTCATTAGCTGAATTCTTCCAATTCCTTGAATTCCTTGAAATATCTGAATTTCTTAAATTCTTTTAATTTTCTAAATTCCTCGAATTCGCTGAACTCTTTAAAGTCTCTGCATTCCTTGAATTCTTTAAATTTGTTTAATTTTCTGCATTTCTTAAATTCTGTGAATTTCTTAAATACTCTGAATTTCCTAAATTCTTCAAATTCACTGAGTTCTTTGAATTCGCTAAATTTCTTGAATTCACAGAATTCCTTGAATTTGCTGAATACTTTGAATTCTTGGTATCCCTTAAATTCTCCGAATTCCTTGAATGCTCTGAATTCCTTGAATACTTTGATTTCTTGGAATGCCCTATATTAATTGATTTCTCTGAATTCCTTGCATTCCCTGAATTCCCTCAACTCTCTGAACCCCTCGAATTCCCTGAATTTTTTTAGCTACTTTGTTTTTTTAGGAAAAAATTGAATAGAAAGTTTTTTGTGAACATGAACAGCTTATGCATTGTCTGTAGGATATTTTTCACGTTCTTTTAGGGTAAACTACTTCTGTTTGGTTATGTTAGTTGCGTTTATAATAACCCGTGTGTCCAAGTGTGGGTAAGCATATACTCCACGCAGCCAATAACGCGTTTCAAGTATTGCAACATACTAGGCAGTCTGATAAGTACCTGAAAATTCTAAGAGATGGCATTAGTATTCACTAATGTGAATAATTTTCGTCGAGCTTGATCCTTCAAATGACGCCTGTCAAAACTTCAGCCATTTATGTTTACGCATTTCAAGTTACAGCACTGAGAAGCGACTAACCTCCTAGTTTTTTTTAATGTGGAAAAATCTGAGTTTCGAGTTTTGATCAAACACTACTATCTTCGCAAGAAAACGATATCCGAGACCAAGGCCAAGCTGGATAAGTATTACCCGGACTCTGCACCGTCGATTGGAACGATTCATAAGCTGTTTACCGAGTTTCGTTGTGGCCGTACGAGCGCAGTTGATGCTGAACGATCTGGGCGCCCAAAAGAGGTCACTACACCAGAAAATGTCGAAAAATCCATTATATGATGTTGAATGATCCCAAAGTGAAATTGAG
>NC_046662.1:23337583-23350010 GCF_010883055.1 Belonocnema kinseyi | reverse complement strand
GTCAACGCAACAGGCAAAATAGTGGGTTCCACCGGGCCAAAGTGCTCCGAAGCGTCCAAAAACGCAACAATGGGTCGGAAAGGTTATGGCCTCCGTATTTTGAGATGCACATGGTATAATATTCGTGGACTATCTTGATAAAGGTAAAACCATAACCGGAGCATACTATTCATCATTATTGGACCGATTGAAAATCGAAATCGCCGAAAAACGACCGCATTTGAAGAAGAAAAAACCGCTTTATCATCACGACAATGCGCCTGTTCATTCATGCTTAGTTGCACAAGCAAAATTGCATGAAATCGGCTTCGAATTGGTTCCTCAGCCACCGTATTCACCAGACCTGGCCCCCAGCGACTATTACTTGTTCCCTAACCTGAAGAGATGGCTCACCGCTAAGCGTTTTTACTCAAATGAGGAGCTCATAGCTGAAATTGAGGCGTATTTTGGAGACCTTCCGATCGAGCACTTTTCGGACGGTATAAAAAAGTTAGAAAATCGTTGGACTCGCTGTATCGACCTAAAAGGAGAGTATGTTGAAAAATAAAACCGACTTTGCCTAAAAAAACGTCTCCGTGTTTCATTTTTCAGGGACTTATCAGACTGCCTAGTAGAAAGTTTGATACTCTGTTTCTAATATCCTAAAAGGCTGGAGTAACTCGATATATCGATGATTTCTGTCTGTCGTTCAAATACGTACAGGAAGGTTAGCAAGGCTATGCACTACACGAATCCGAGGTATGGTGCGCCTGGGTGGTGTATTATTCATGGGGCTGGGGGCGATGGCGGTGGGGTATGAAACCCTGCTCCTAACTCTGTAAGAAGAAAAAGAAATGGCTTATTAAAATAGGTTGAGGCTATACCTGGGTGAAGTCTCAGGGGGATTTATTAGAGTTATAAAAAGGAATGTAAGATTCTGTTCGCAATTTTGAATATTTTTGTCTGATTTCTTACATACGTCATCTAAATATTACTCTCTCTCTTTGAACGAAGCCGGCTTTTGTTTAAAATGTTTATATCTTGTTTAATAATGTAATTGGAGAGACCAATAGAGAAAACTTGCAGTAGCGCTCAGTAAAGCCGTGTTTGGATTCTATTCTCCATCGACCCTCGTAAAACTCACGAGGCAGACTCCCTGGAGTGCATTGAGTTGCTCGTAAATAGTGACCCTTTCATTATTATGTTATGCAGAACAGTTACAAAAACTGATATCAGTAAGCTATGGCTTGATTAAATTGCAATTATTAGAATTATTTTATTGAAATAGTTTGAAGAAATTGAAAAAAAGTTTCATGAAAATCGGTTGATATGTGCAGTAATAATGGAAACATTGAATTGCAGATTTTCTCACCTTTCTGTTCGATAAATACCGCTTAGCGAGTTTCCAAGTTCGAATCCAGTTTTTGGGAAAATATTTAAATTAAAAAGAAACACCGAATTTTGGCAATGACTCTACGTGCTTTTATTGCAGGTAGGCCTTCAATCTTTATATAATTTTCACATAATCTTTTCAACGCATGACAATTTGTACACTCAAAAAACCGCTGCCCATATTATTCTCATTTTCTGAGCGCTTTATTCACACTTGTAAAATTTTTATTGCAGCTCTTGTGGTATTTTCAACAAATTTTCATTTTTATTTAAAGTGTTAGTTCTTACGAAGAAACCAAAAACTACGCGTCCTATCCGAAAATTATTCATAACAAATTCGTGTGAGTTTTCACTATTTTTATTAGGGCAACTTTTGTCCCTTTATGTTCTTTCTAACCTTTGCGTTTCACCAAAAATGTCACTGTTTTTATTTAGAAAGTTTTTTATGCTTCGAACAAAAAATGCGTATCCTATCAAAATATAACCAATGACATATTTGTAGCTCTTTTTTGATTCACAAATTTTGCCTCGTACATATTTTTATGGTGCAGAATTGTACCTGATTTATTTTGCTTTTTGCATCTTGGGTCGTTTTAGCGCAAAGTAGAATTTTGGATTTTTAATTATTTTTTGTGCGACTAATATTGTCCTGTTGATGTTTCGAAAAACTTTAAAAGTTATTGTGATAATCTTGTATGGCTTTCTATTTTATAGTATTGAAATTTTTAATTTTAATATGCTTAACTATTAAATTTGAAATTATGTAATTACGACTTTTTTATATTTAATTTTTAAATCTGAAGGTTTACCTTTTACATTAATTCAAATTTAAAATATGTGTATGTACACACACAATTATAAATTCATGAAATTCTAACTTTAAGGCTTTACATTTTTTGGTCATTTATGTAAAGCTTCTAATTTTAGTATTGCTGCATTAGGCGTGGAGACAGGATGAGGCTGAGAATTTTCCTAAGAGATTCTTTCGAATTTATATTTATAATTTTTTGATCTTACATAAATTCTTAACATTTGTTGAAAAGTTGAAATGTTGTTTAAATGTTTTAAAACTGCACGGAGACCCATGCTTTAAAAGCATCGGTACCGAGATCTTAGTTCTTGAGCCAAAGCGTGAATAAAATCAAGGAGCCATTTCGTGAATTAATCTCTTGAAATCTCTTGAGATCTCTTGAGATCTCTTGAAATCTCTTGATAGTGGATAATAGTACATACTGGATAATGCGAGTTATATTGGGAATAAGAATACAATTAATTTATGCATTCTCATAATCACTAATAATTTGTTAGATGAAGTATAAATAACTTTAATATTGTGCAAGATGATTAAAGTAAATTATTCTTATACCAACCATGAAAAAATACGCACTACTTAGTCTGCACTGTTACTCAGTGAGAATCATACTTTCTTACACGAGTTCACTGTGACAATTTTTTGGGTGAACTTTCTCCTAGATAATTGTAACGCAAATGACACCAACGTTTTTGGATTTTCTTCTCAACAATTTTCAAAATATTTCCTAAAATATGGAGAACTTTCCCCCATAATAGTGTAAAATATTTTTTACAATTTGGAGATCTCGCTCCCTCCACCAAAATATTTTAGATAAATTCCAGAGAAATAGGAACATTTTTCCCAAAAGTTAGAGGATTAAGTGATTCTCATAAAATTAAAGGAATTTCTTAATTTCACATTGCGATTTTCTATGAAAAGTTGAATAATTTTCATATGAATTTGTGGAAATTTTCCAAATGCTGTGGCCTTTAACAAAAAACAATGCAATATAGAAAATTTTTGCAATTTCAATGAGTTTTCTCACAATTCGAAAATTACTGGAAAAACATTTGGGGATATTTTCTACGAAAAAAGAAAATTCTATTATGATCGATTCAAATATATATTTCATAGTTTTTAATATTTATCAGATTCTAACGTTAAATATATTTATAAAATAAATCAATATGATAAATAGGAGCAATATTGGTTACAAACATATTTCTATTAATTTATTGTTAAAAAAGATTCATTTGAATAATAGTAATATTACTATGAGCGAGAAGAACGTTCATTTAAAACTTTATTTTTACCTTCGCAAATTACTATTCCTCTCAATATTTTTCGTTTGCTTCCAAAATAGCTTTAGGATTTATTCTTGAAATTCGTTATTCGGGCTTGCTTATGGAAAAAGACCAATTAATGCGGCTATTTTGTGAAAATATCGGGAAAAATTGTCCAAGATTCAGCAACTATTTTCTAAAATTCCACAGAATTTTTTGTGAATTTCCTTGCGATAGTTCCATAAATTTTCCCAATTTTTATTAAATATTTCCCAAAATAGTCTAGAGCTTCATTAGAGAATTATCCGCAAAACTTGTGCGGAACGTTTCCTAACATTAGGAAATATTTCACACCATTTATAGGGAATTTTTCCCAAATTTCCGAAAATTACCCAAACTTTTATGAGAATTTTTTTATTTGTCCTTCTCGCAAAAAATTACAAGATATTTATTTATTAATATAAAAAGACATAGTATACATGATAAATGAATCATATATACTTATTTGTGACAAAAATTACGAAATATGGCCGTAGTTCTACTTTACGGTACGCTCTGGTGCCTCTATGCATGAAGAGTGCACTTTCCAAGGTCATATCTCGTGACCTATTTGGGTTAGGACACTTTTTTTCCATCTTACGCAAAATTGGTCCTACTTTCATTTATTCTCCAGGAACTTTGTGGTGGGATTCGCAGGAAATGAGGTATTTTGCAAAAACACAACTTCTTCGATTTTAGTCAAAAATGCAAAAAAAAAAAAAAAATGAAATTTTTCAAACCTTACAATTCCCAAAATAATAGGTCTAAAAGACTTTTTTTTAGATATACGTAGATTTTTGTAGACAAGGATATCATTCTTTTTTTTTGTAATTACAGGAAATTGAGTCTAGTTTCACTCACCTGTGGAACCAATAGAAGTTAGCGGATCT
Organism: Belonocnema kinseyi; assembly: GCF_010883055.1. Lineage (NCBI taxonomy): Eukaryota > Metazoa > Arthropoda > Insecta > Hymenoptera > Cynipidae > Belonocnema > Belonocnema kinseyi. The sequence goes on along the minus strand of NC_046662.1, from coordinate 23,345,634 downwards.
TTTGAAACAAAATTTGTTCAGAATTTTGTTTTCTTTCTTTTTTCTGTTGGACATTTTGCTCTAAAACGCAATGAGAATTATCCGTCCACGCAAAAGTAACTTTTGGAACTGTTTTAAAAAACCGGGTTTGGCAACTGATCTGTTCTATTATTTTTGATATGTCAAAAAGGACCCCAAAACGAAAATTTCTCATTAAAAACTTTCAACTTTGGCAGAAACATTTTAAAAATTCCGCAAAATCATGAGGACGAAAATTACACAAAAGTATGAATGTTTCACTAAAATATTGGGAAAAATGTCTTAACTTCTATCAAGTATTCCACAACGTTTATTGTAAATTTACCACAAGATATTTGTTGCATTTTCCCATTTTAGGAAATATTTTCCAAAATATGTCGGGACAAGACCCCCAACTTGTAAAAACTAGTCCACAGTGTTATTGGGGAATGCTGCCATTAACGGGAAAAGTAACCTAAAATAAATTTTTTGTTTTGTATTAATTGAAGTACGTAAATGCAGGTAAGCTAGAACAGGGCATTACCAACCTGCTGGACTACAGCAAATTTTTAACTAAAATTGATATTCCTTAATAATTTTAATTCTTGTTTCTGTGAAATAATCTATTTCTATTAAAAAATTGCGCGATAAGCTTAAATTCTAAAAATTGACGTTTCAAAAGAAAAATTATGCAAAAAGCAGTCTTCAAAACACTTTCTTACGGGGCAGAATATCATGAATGTTAAAAACACATCATATATTTTTATAATTAATTAATTGTATAAAAGGATTTTTTTGTAATTGAAATAAAATTTCAAGACCAATGAATATTTTTGAGACCAACCAAAAATTCTCACATTGTACGTTTAAGGTTGGATATGTTAATCTTGATTGCTATTTGACGCAGTAAGGTTTAATTTTGAAGCTCGGATTAACATTGGTAAATAGGTAGCTTTGAGGAGGGGGGTAGGGGGGTATGGAACCTTGATTTGGCTTCAAGAGTGTGAAAGCAAATTATATTATTATCACTGTAACTAATAGATAGCGTCCATTATTCTATTAAGAAAATTATTTATATAATTTCGATTTCTCTGCTGTAGAATGATATGAATTCCGAATAATTCATCCGACATTTGTATTATTATTACCCCATTAAGCCATTTCCCTTTCGGGGTAGGCGTGACTCACTCGGTAGGGGAAAGGAGTAGTGCGTGAAAGGGATAGAGATTTTTCAGATTGATCTAGAATTCTCGTGCTATTTAAGTTAATAACACGTTTGCTCCGTAACACTGCTCCGACCCAGGTTGCTGATCAATTTCTCTAGCAATCACCTCAAGCGAAGAACCTCACGAAGTCGTTATGTAAGGTTCCCCACTAATTAATTAAAATTATACAAAAGTTTTTCTTACGTACTGGAAAATATTAAACCGAGACGAAAATATTCTACTATAAATTTAACTATAAATTTAAACCAAAAACTTCTATGACGAAGGAAACCGCGCCAAGTAAAAAGTGTTCAGTATATTCAGCATAGTTTGTGAAATAAAAATTTGCCACGCAATTATACAAAAAAAAACTTTGATTTTTAAGAACCACACAGATAATATTTGAAAACTGCCTTTTAATGGATTGTACTAAAACTAATTTATTTGGTAGTTTATGGTACTAGAAGAAATTACTTGAAAAGGACTTGGACCAAATATCATGACTAGTTACTCTGTGTGGGGTTGCTTATTAAAATTAAAAAAGTATATCTTGCCAATTTTTACTGATTCGGAAAGTTTTTATGTAAATACATAAAGAATTGGCTATCATATTTAATACTGACAGAAAAAGCATCCATAGAAATATAAAATTAGCCTTCATGCATACAAATTTGACATTTTGGCATTTGAGAAAAATTCTGCATCTGAATTCCTTTTGGCGAAATCCTGATTTATGAAATAAATTATGTGAATTTATGATTTAAACCTGGAAATTTTATATCCAAGACGCGTATTTCAGAGTTTCTACGCGGCAATTTATGCCAATGCACATTATTCAAAAATCCAAACACTAAAAAGAAAAAAAAACATTTATGCTGAATCAACACAATGTACGAAAAAAATGAATTTACAAAATCTGTTCATACAAAAAAGATCTAGAAATTTATTTTAAATTATTTTGTGATCAAACGGGTGGTTTTGTTTTAATTGTGAAGAAAAAATGAAAATGAAATAAATTACATTTTCGTGAAAACGTCATAAGGTACATTAAGAACAACAACATTTTTCATGAATTTTCTGTCAAGAAGGCTAATTTTCTATAAAAAAAGACAAATTCACAACTCATTCAATAAACAGGATAATGTTTTAACTAAACATGAAATAGTTGAATTTTGAGATACAAAAAAAAAATTTTAAAAAAAAACATAAATAAATTTTCTACAAAGTTATTAACACTAGAAGGGTCAGGAAAATCGCATACCTAAAAGGCCGGAGGGTTCAAATTGGACCCCAGCCACAAAAAAACTTTTAAGGGGGCAGCAGCGTTTTGAATTTTAAAAAGGTCCAAATTTAACCCTCTGGCCCTTCTAGTGTTAACATTCATGTTTTTTTCAAAGTCTTCCTTTTCGCAGTTTTTACCTGAAAATTTTACCATTACATTTTTTATTTAAACTTCATCCTATATACTCTATAAGTTAAGAATTCAACTGTTTGGGAAAAAATTAATGTTTTCTTGTTGAAAAGTTGACTTTTTGGGCAGAAATTTAATCTTTTTCGTAGAAAATTTAACTTTTTTGTTGAAAATTTAATTATTTCATAGAAAATTTATATGTTTTAAATATTCACCCTTTTGAATTAAACATTCAACTTTCATGGTAGAAAAGTCATCCTTCTTGGTTGAAAATTTATCTTCCTTGGTTGACAAGTAACTTTTTTGTTAAAAGTTCAACGGTTGTCGAAAATATTCGTCTTTTTGCGTTGAAAATGCTACTACTACTGGAAATTTTATCTATTTGGTGGTTAATGTAACTGTTTTGTTAACCATTTTTATTTTAAAATTCGTCTTCTTGTGTTGAAAATTCATTGCTTTAACGTAGATTTTTTTTTTATTGAAAATCGAACTATTTTATTAAAAATGCATTTCATCTTGGGCAATATTTATTCAATATATATAATTTTGAATTAAAAATAATATTTGCAGGGTGTTTCATAGTGGATCAACATTTTTTATAATTTAAATTCATGTTGGGTGATTGAAATAATTCGAACTGAAATTTGAGGAGCTAGATCAGCATTTATTGTATTACAAAAATCAGTATGATGGTGGGTTCGGCAGTGAGTATTCAACTGGTCTCTTCGCTAAAACAAGAGGTCTTGGTGGTGAAAATTTCGATTGCGTAAGTGGGGAGACATAGAGTGTGGGGGTAGTCCTTGAATTTGATTGGTTCGTCACGTAGACCGGGGTACATCTTTGAGAAATGAGGAAATAGAAAATTGGTGGAAAACTATATGGACATTACGAATTTTAAACTTTACGACGAAGGTTTGAGTGAACGATGGTACAATCTTTCAGAGTTTAGGGCAGACAGATGTTTACACGACGTGAAATTTAAGCTTTCTTAGGGATTATCCAAGAGAGTTTAAACTATTGACCCTAAAGTTTACAGTGTTTGTGAGAATCTATTGAGCGACCAAATGCCACTCTTGGAAAAATAAATAAAGTTTAATCTTAAAATAAAATTCGAAAGTTACGAAGTAACACTGGGTGAATACCTCTTTCAAAATTATTCATACTTGAAAAAAAAAGATCTGATTACCCGAGATACTCGGTTCAATTATAAAATATAGTCGTTTTGATTAATCGCGACAGTTGTTTTGACTGGCAGAGATAATCATTTTGAGTAAATGAACATAAAAGATTTAAACAATTTCTATATTCTACCTGAATATTCTTGAATATTCAAAGTGACACTCTAAGATATTCTAGTACAAAATCCCAGTATCCTGAACTTGACACTCTGGGATAGTGTAATTCTTACGCTCAAGAATCGTAAGCATGACATTCTGGGACAGTAAACCTGACCATAAAATTTTGACACTGCGCAGATGGTACGTCCAAATCATGTAGGGCACTGTCCCATAGTTAAAACTTAAATATAGTACCAGGTAGTCTGATAAGTTCCTGAAAAATGAAACACGGAGACGTTTTTTTGGCCAAAATCGGTTTTATTTTTCAACATACTCTCCTTTTAGGTCGATACAGCGAGTCCAACGATTTTCTAACTTTTTGATACCGTCCGAAAAGCACTCGATCGGAAGGTCTCCAAAATACGCCTCAGTTTCAGCTATGAGCTCCTCATTTGAGTAAAAACGCATACCGGTGAGCCATCTCTTCAGGTTAGGGAACAAGTAATAGTCGCTGGGAACCAGATCTGGTGAATACGGTGGCTGAGGAACCAATTCGAAGCCGATTTCATGCAATTTTGCTTGTGCAACTAAGCATGAATGAACACGCGCATTGTCGTGATGATAAAGCGGTTTTTTCTTCTTCAAATACGGTCGTTTTTCCCCGATTTCGATTTTCAATCGGTCGAATAATGATGAATAGTATGCTCAAGTTATGGTTTTACCTTTTTCAAGATAGCCCACGAATATTATGCCATGCGCATCCCAAAATACGGAGGCCATAACCTTTCCGACCCATTGTTGCGTTTTTGGACGCTTCGGAGCACTTTGGCCCGGTGAAACCCACTGTTTTGCCTGTTGCGCTGACTCAGGAGTATAGTACTGGATCCAGGTTTCATCCATGGTTATGAATCGGCGCAAAAACTCGGTCGACTCACGCGAAAATAATGCCAAATTTTGCTGGGAAGTTGTCACACGAATTCGTTTTTGGTCAACAGTGAGCAAACGCGGCACCCATCGCGCGCAGAGCTTCTTCATGCCCAAAACTGAATGCACGATATTGCCCACACGTTCCAATGATATGCCTACAGCATTAGTTATCTCTCTCAATTTCACTTTGGGATCATTCAACATCATATAATGGATTTTTCGACATTTTCTGGTGTAGTGACCTCTTTTGGGCGCCCAGATCGTTCAGCATCAACTGTGCTCATACGGCCACAACGAAATTCGGTAAACCACTTATGAGTCGTTCCAATCGGCGGTGCAGAGTCCGGGTAATACTTATCCAGCTTGGCCTTGGTCTCGGATATCGTTTTCTTGCGAAGATAGTAGTGTTTGATCAAAACTCGAAACTCAGATTTTTCCATATTAAAAAAAACTCGGAGGTTAGTCGCTTCTCAGTGCTGTAACTTGTAAATGCCTAGTAAGTCTGACACTCTAGGTGTTCAGGCTGATCATCAATTTTTCTCCGTGTAAGGGTAATTCTTGGGGCTGAGTAAAGCTGAGTAGGGGTTTTCTACTTAGGGGTTATTTGACACGTGAGGGTTCTTTTCGACTAAAAAGAGCTGGACATTAAGATTTGATACTTAGGGGTCCTTATTGATGCTGAGAGGGACTTTTGGGGCTGAGGAGAGTTGGATCAGGAGATTTTTCACTTAATGGAGGTTTTTTTTGGTTTGGGCTGAGCTGAATAGGGATATTTGAGTCTAAGGCATAATATTTGGGGCTGGAAAGACCTGGAGAAAAGGATTTGACACTTAAGGGTGATTGCTGGGGCTAGAGAGATTTGTAAAGGGGGATTTGACATTTAGGGGTGATTTTTGGGGCTGGGGAGAATGGCACAGCGGGATTTAATACTAAGGTGTGATCGCTGGGGCTAGAGGGATCTAGAAAGGGGGATCTGATACTTAGGATTAATTTTTGTGCCTGGGAGAGCTGGAAAAAATACTTATGACAGTAATGGGTAATTTTTGGGACGTAAGAGAGATGAACAGGGGGATTTTATACTTGGGTGTTTTTTTTGGGTCTTGGGAGATTTGGGCAGGGAGATCTGAAACTTAGGGGCAATTTTTGGGGCAAGGGAGATCTGGATAAAGAAATTGGTCATTTTTGGCGATGGGGAGGGTGGGAAAAAAAAGATTTGACACTTACTAAAAAAAGTATCAAAGTGCGGAGAGCAGGACGAGGCGGCTAATTTTAAGGTGACTTCAGCCAGATTACGGCCTAAATCCGAATCTGTATTTAAATGTATAAATGTTGTAATTATTGAAACATAAATATCTTGAAATATTAACACTGAAATCTTCTCAGTTTAAATAGATTTGAAACATTTGAAACATTCATCTGAAAATGATTGATTATAATTTTCAGAGTCGAAAGAGAGTTTTTTTAGTTTTATGTAAATATCTGCAAAAATATTTTTTTTTCTATTAATTCAAATAAAAAATCTGAAAATAATAAAATTTTCATTGAAACATCAAAAATATAAGAGTTTGTTACTTATTTTTATGTTATAGCTTTTCGTGAATTCAAGTTATTTAATAAATTGTTTTAAATTTTTCAAAAGAAATGATAAATTAAACATGGAAACAATTAAAAAAATCTTCAGAGCTTCTATTATTAGAAAATTTAATATTTTTTCCATGATTTAAATAATATTCTCATGTGTAAAATTTTATACATTTTTATTTTTTTGTGGGGAAATAATATTTTTTAAATAATTGTTAAAAGATCTATAAATTATTATAAGATTTTTTGGTAACACACAAGTCGAAGTTGTATCTTTTCAAACTGCAAATTTTTCGTTAAAAAATTCAAAATCGTATATGCTTTAGAGGTTCCCTGTTTGAATTCCATCTTTTTTATTGAACTTAAAAATGATTTTTACGTTCTAAATGTCTTATACGTGTACGTAATAAATTTCATTAATACATACGTGAAATCATCTTATTGTATCATAAAAGAATGATTATAATTTGTAAACAAAAGTTTCACTTATCTGAATGTGAAATTTTAAAAATGTAGTCTTAGACTTATTCTTTTCATTAAGTATGACGTCATTTTTTAAAATTGCATATTTTTTAAACAAATAAAAATGATTTCTTATTTGTTTATTTTAAACAAATAAAGCTTATTTTAGAGTATTTCAATTAATTTATCATTTGATAAGGAATTGTGAAAAATATTACAGATTTAAAGATTTTTTACGAAGTTTTAGTTGATGTTTATGATACCACTAAGGATTTCTCAGGATTTAAGGAATTTCATAAGTTCCAAAGGAAATGAAAAAATATAGTCATTTTTTGAACTCCAAGAAATTTAATAAATTTAATAATTTATTTAATAATAAAATTGAATAATTTAATAATTTAATTTAATAATAATATTTATTATTTTTATAAAAATAATAATAAATTTAATAATAATAAAAGGATTTCAGAAAATTTTAAAGTATTTTTAAAAAATGTAAAAAACTTCAAAAAATATTAAGAAGGTTACCAGAATATAATTGATTTTTAAAAAATTTAAAGAGATACCAACGGATTTTTAAGAAACTTCAGGGAATAAATTAACACTGTAAATAATTGACAATATGTAATACTTCATTAGAAAAACTACCCGTGTAGTTTTTTGTATGTAGTAGAATAAAATAAATGTCGAAAAATTCGTTCAATTTTCTATTACTTTCGGTGTGCAAAAAGCAGTTTCGATTCTTGTAAACGTCCAAAAATAATAATCCGAGGCGAAAATATTGTACACTGAAGCATTATATTTTTTCGATTAGTTCAAATATTTTATGTGCTTATTTCTATAGGTACGCTTGTTGAATTTCTTGGATTATAATGAAGTATTCCTAATTGGCTAACACAATGGATATAATGCCCAGACAAGCAGCGTAAAGTAGGCCGGAATCAGGAACAAAATAAATTTTTGCAATTCTTTTTAATTATATTTTTAAAGTAAATAGTATATCATAGCAAATAATGAAATCCAAATAAAAGCCGAATTTAAAACAAATATTCCGAAAACTTGACTTTATAAAGTTTTTAAATTTAGAATTCTATTATTATTACACCATTAAGCCATTTCCCTTTCGGGGTAGGCGTGACTCACTCGGCAGGGGAAAGGAGTAGTGTGTGGATGGGATAGAGATTTTTCAGA
>NC_046662.1:23331754-23337483 GCF_010883055.1 Belonocnema kinseyi | reverse complement strand
TCGCAAACTCTATGTGGTATACACTCGCCACCGTGTTTAAGCATTTCAGCGTTAATACCGTCTACCCCGGCAGCCTTACCGTTTTTCATGTTCTTAATTATAATTTTAACTTTTAAATCTTGAACAATGTAAGAGACTTTTTATTATCAATAATAACAATAATAATAAACTTAATAATTAACAATAATTGTAACTATTTGAATTTTTATTTAAATTCTTATTGTACAATTAAAAAATATTTTTCGTCATACAATTAAGAAATCGATAAATTCTTGTCAAAATAGAGATGATAAAACTTTATTTTTTATTTTTTATCCGATAAATTACATGAATATAGTTATCCCATATTTCTGGAGAAAAATCAAAACTTTGTTTGAAGACTACACGGACAGAAATTTTAAGAGATTAATTCACGGGACTGCTCCTTTATCTTATTCTAGCTTTGGCGTAAGAAATAAGATCTCGGAAACCTTACTTTTAAAGAAACTGCTGTTACTTTAAAAGCAAGGGTTCCGAGATCGTAGTTCTTACGAAAGGCTAGAATGAGATCACGAAGCAGTTCCGTGAATTATTATCTGAAAATGTGTCTTCGTGTACCTATATGTCAAATTAAAATGTCGACAAGAAAATTAATTTTCAACTAATAGTTAAATTTCCAACACAAATTTAACTTTTGTAATCTTGAAAAATTGTAAAATTTTGCTTTAAAATCTTCTACATTCGTCTTCAAAACATCAGAAAATCATTTAATTCCATTCAAAATACGATTCAAAATTAAAAAAAAACTTTTTTCTTTGATCTTCGAATTAATTATATTGTAAATCACGCAACCATGCTACTCCATTCCCTTAGAAAAGATACGACGACTAATTTACGATTCATAATGGTAAACATAATTTTGAAGCAAGTATTTCTTCTTTGTTAAATTTTTAAGAAGACAAACGAGGTTGATTCAATACAAATGTCTCAGAAGTATCATTTTTCACTTTCTGATTCTGGTTACAAATATGAGACATGATTTAGAGGGGGAAATAATAAGGGAATTATTTTATGTATATATTCTGAGAAAACTTCAGAATATTCAGTTGCTCACAAAATTCTTGACTGAGCAGTTTTCTTGATATATTTAGAGAAAATGAAGCTGACTAATTCTCTCTTCTTAACTTTGGCTGGATGTTTCAGTTCATTTGGTAAGAATATAATATTTAATACTTTAATAATTATTATTTACAGTACATTTCTATTGTATTATACAAGTAAAAATATATCAAATATAGTGAAACACTTTAATAGCCCTCCCTTCTATAGCCATTCCGAGAATTAAAGCTGCGCCGTAATTAGATATAAGAGGAACTACGCGGGGGCCGCGGGGTCTGCGGTTGTCACTCAGGCGAGCAGTCAAGCATGAACAAACAAAAGCGGAGCAGGCTACAATGAGTTAATTCACACTCAAGGTCAACCCCAAAATCGGCGGTATAAAAGAGTTTCACTGTATTTACTTAAAATTGTTTAATATAAAAAGCCTGTTTTTTCAATTAACTGAATGTTCGGCAAAACTATACAAAATTAGGTCACTTTATGAAGTACATCATTTGAATTTGGTAGAATTGGAAAAAAACTGTCTGCGACTTTTGGTTCTCACCCTTTGTGCTCGATGATGTATTTAACTTACGCTGCGCGATCGATCATTGTGCTTCCCTCATATTTTTGCTAGGACCTTTAAAATTAATAGTCAAACCATGGACAAATGAAATTTATTCACTGTGAATTCTCTTTTATTGAAGCTCCTTCGGCTTTAAGGAATACATTCTCATCACGTATATTGTGAGAAAAAAAGGTTAAGAGCAAATTTTAAGATCTAATTTGAAAACAATGTTCTTATTAAACATTTTATTGTAACTTCTATTTTATCGAGAAATTTAATTTATTTATTTGTTATGTCATTTTTAAGATTGAAACAAAAACTACGCTTCTTATCAAACAAATAATTTATAACGAATTTTTCGATATCTGTTTAGTAAACAACTTTTTTCTACTAATTTTTTTTCGTTTCTTATGCTGCATTTTCAACATTTTTAATGTTTGAAATTTTTTTGCGATAGAGACAAAAAAAAAACGCGTCATAATAAAAAATTATTAATAATAAATTTATGAATCTCTTTTGAATCAAAAAATTTTGTTTATTCAATTTTTTCATATCTTGTGTTGGTCTTCCAAAAACTTATTTTGATGCCTTAAAATAGCGTCCTAAAGCACAATTCAATCTGATCAGTTTTTTGCAAGTTATCGTGCCTACTTCCACTATAGTACTACTACAAGCAGAGTGACAGAAATCCGCAAAAATAACTTTTTCTGACTCAGGATGTCTTAAAACGTTGAGATTCAATGAAAACCGACAAGATCAAATTTTACAATGTAATTAAGACCTTTTCATTAGGTAAATTGATAATGTTACATTTCAAAATTAAAACAAAAAATATGCATCCTATCAAAACATGATTAATAACAAATTCATAGTTATTTTATGGGTAAAAAACTTTTGTCTATTTATATTTCTTTTAACTTGGGTTGTCTTTCTAGCAATTTAATCTATTTATCAAAAAAAAATTTTACAAGTCAAATAGTATCAAAAATTAACAGAGCCTTAATAATCTTTAGCATACACTCTGAGATTTCTATCAATAGGGCAACGACGTGGACGCAGTAAGTTCTGTTTCCTTTGGGGTGCTAGATTAGAGTGAGTCCCCTTGCCTCTCACTATTCAGAGTTCTAAGGACGTACTTAGTCTTTAAATTGTATTTAATCTATTTTCCAACTTCCATTTAAACTGTTTTTTTTATTACTATACCATGTTCTTTTTTCTTTAAAACTTCCATGTAATGGGTTTCGCATTTATGCTATGACACACAACTAAAAAGAGTTTTACACACAAAAAAGACATAAGAACATGTAAGTTTGGACTCAGATTCGAGGTGTAAGTTTTTGATTGTTCAACTTTATATGGGCAAAATCGGCTTTAATGGTTATTTTGAGATGTGTTTTTAAGGTTATGGCAAAATTGGACCTGTTGGGCCGATGTAAGTTGTGAATTTGAATACATTGCAATAAAAGAAATAAAAACATGTACGTTTTCACGCAGGTTTGAGATGTAAGTTTTTAATTGAAGGGAAAAATCGGCTTTATTTACGATTTTCAGATGTTGGTTGAAGTTAGGACCAAACCTAGACCGGTTGGCCCAATTTAGGTCATGAATTCGAATTCCGTGTATCAAAATACATAAGGTTGAGTACATTTTGACTGAGATTTTAGTTTTTTGATTTTTTTCTGTAAATTTGTTCACGTAAAAACAGCTATTCAGCCAGTTTTGAGATGTTTTATTGAGGTTAGGGCTAAGCCTAGACCCGTTGGATGAATTCTGAGGGTGGTTTTTAATTCAGCGCATCAAAATACATAGGGGTACATGTGTCTCCTACCCAGATCCAAAAACTTTTTTTTTGTTTGTGTAATTAATAGCAAATTTGTAGACATTTTTTGGGTAAACCATTTTTTTCTATTCGTCTTTTTTAATATTTTGCATAGTTTGATGGTAAAATCTGGTAGGCCTTTTAAAAAGCGACGTTTTTATTTTCTTAACTGTTTTTTATATCTTGATTTTTTTAAATCAAAATTTTCATTTTCGTTTCTATTTTTTGTTAATTTTGAAAATGCCATAACTCTGATCATTTTCTTTTCATCGCAAAAAGTCGCACAGATAAATTGTTTGAATTTCTCATTCTTACGAATAGCCGTAAATATAATTTAAAAAAAAGGTCTCAATGATTTTGAAAATGTTCTTTTTAAATTTGTATCCGGAGATACAAATACAAGGTGTGAAGGTGTATTTCGAAAAGTCAGGGATTAAAAAAAAATTTCAAAAGACCTTTGAATATTAATGGTCAAGGAAAATAAAAATTGATCAGCGAAAAATTACAGAATTTTAAACATGAAGATTTGCGGTAACCCTGGTATAATATTCTTGTTAGTAATGTGCCTTGTATTTATTTTTGATGAAAATTAAAATTTTTTTGTTGAAAATTTGTCTTATTAATTTAAAATTTATCTATTTTAGTAGAAATTCCATCTTCCTTGGATAAAAAAGCAAATTTTTGGTTGAAAATTCAACAATTCTGTTGAAAAGTCATTGTGTTTCGTTAAAAATGCAACTATTTCGTAGAAAATTTACTTTTCGTTTAAAATTCATATTTTGATGTTAAAAAGTTAAACTAAAATCTTCTTTGCAAGAAAATTAATTTTTTCACTATTTGTCTTTCTGATTTAAAAACTCGTTTGATGTAGTAGAAATTTTATATTTCTTGGATTAAAATGCCACTGTTTGATTAAAAATTAATCTTCTTTGCTTGAGGATTTAACTATTTTGTTTTAAAATTTTGGTTTAACCACTTTTTTATCCAAGATTCCTATTTTCAGTGGAAAATTCATTTCTTTGGTTAACGTTGAACTATTTAATTGGAAACTAATATTTTTTATTGAAAATTTGGAGTGCTTTTTGAATGATTTTTTTTAATAAAGAACAGTAAAAAATTAATTCTCACCGATAAAGGGAATAGTTGATATTTTAATCAAGAATGTTTTTAACTCAAATAAAAAACCGTTAAATTTAAGAAAAACAAAGAAATTTCAAATAAAATACTTAGATTTTCAATTGAAAATTGTGTAATTAATTATTCAACGACAACAATTAAGTGTTCAACATTCGAGCAAGTGGTTGAAGTTTCAACCAAAAAGATGAATTTTTAACCAAATGATTAATTTTCTGCCAAAAAGACAAATTTTCAAGAAAATGTATACATGCATTTTTAACCAAATAGTAGAGTTTTTCATGAGAAGAATTTTGTAACATAAATGTGATAGTAAAATTTTCAATTAAAAAGAATGAAGTTTCAAGAAAAACGGTGTGGATTTTTGTATTGCTTTCTATTAATTCAGATCACATTTAAGTACAAAAAAAGACGACGTTGAAGTTTGCCACAGATATGGATTTCAAAGTTGTGTAATTAATATAAAAAAAAACTAAGAGTCACATCGAAAAAGTAAAAACACCTATCAATTCGTCTCGGAAAAATCTCGATGTGCATTTTTTGTTTTTTTGTTTAAACAATTTTTTAAACAATTACGCTATTTGTTATTCTTCTGCAATTGTTATAAACATTGTATGCATCGGATCGAAAAACAAAATGCACCAATGCATTCCTCTCGAAAAAATCTAGATGTGCATTTTTTTGTTTTGTCGTAAACGCATTTTTTAAACAATTAGAGCATTTGTTGTTCAGCGCTGTGTTGCTCCGTGCCTGTAGATATGGATTTCAAAGTTGTGTAATTAATATAAAAAAAACTAAGAGTCACATCGAAAAAGTAAAAACACCTCCTAATTCGTCTCGGAAACATCTCAATGTGCATTTTTTGTTTTTTGTTTAAACAATTTTTTAAACAATTACGCTATTTGTTATTTTTCTGCAATTGTTATAAACAAAGTATGCATCGGATCGAGAAACAAAATGCACCAATGCATTCCTCTCGAAAAAATCTAGATGTTTAAAAAATGTGTTTACGACAAAACAAAAAAATGTACATCTAGATTTTTTCGAGAGGAATGCATTGGTGCACTTTGTTTTTCGATCCGATGCATACTTTGTTTATAACAATTGTAGAAAGATAACAAATAGCGTAAT
>NC_046662.1:23322738-23331654 GCF_010883055.1 Belonocnema kinseyi | reverse complement strand
TCCGGTAAAAGTGCATCTCTGGGGTTGTTTCTCGAAACATGGGTTTGGGAGATTGCACCTATTCACCTACATAACAAGATGAGAATTGAAAGCAAACTGACTTACCGACTGCGAGTAAAGCCACCCACGCTTTAACTTGACAGACTGTAAAACCGTAAACAATTTAAAATTCGAGAATAATACATTTTTTAATAGCAAGAGTATGTAGCAATTTTCAAACGAGTTAAATAAATGAATATAAATTATTATATTTGACCGATATAAATAGGATAAATCATATCTACTTCTATTTATTTCTTCGATGGACCAACATGAATTTTACTCTATATGCTTAAACGCCTGAAAGATATATATTTTTAAACTTAAGAAAATTAAATTCCTAATAGGCGTAACGAGCAATATGGTGATCTTTAACAGTTCATATATTTATTTTAAAAAAATATATAAAAATGTAATTTTTTTATAGAAATATTTCCTTTATCGGTATTAATCCTCAGATATATTTGAAATCAACGCGAATTATAATTTGAGCAGACAAATAGGGCAAATAATATGTTACTTATGTAATTTTATTATTATACAACAATTTTAAACATATGTTATTTTCATACTTTCTGCGAGAAAAAAAATCAGTGTTGTCTAATACGTATTAATGTAGCTGCTCAAGCCTACTAACCTGCAGTAATTGGTCAACACCTAACATTTAGCTTTGTTATAAATTCTTTAAAATAATGAATAAAAAATTTACTCCCCTTTTCTTGGTGAAATTGATCTTACATTTTGTATATAATTTTGTATGGAATTGGCTTTTTAAATATAATAAGCCTAAAGAATTTTAAAAACTTAAAATTTATGTTCCTTTGTAAATAAAGAAGGGTAACAAATAGAAAAATTGTCGTCCCATTTTTCAGAAAGCATGCATTTTTCAGTTTAAACAATAGTTTGCAGAAAAATTAGTTAGATAGACTATTGCGATACGTAAAAGACGAGAAAGAATTTTTCTTTTGGGAAAAATATGGAGGTTTTCTATTTGCGAATTGAAATGATCTATAGCCAAGATAAACGTTAAGTGTTGATAATATTTTGGAAGAAAATAAATTTTATGAGCTAATTTTATATGTATTAGATGACAATGAATTTATTTCTGTAAAAAAGATACAAGATTTCTATTTGTCAACATAAATATTCATAGTAAGGACAAATGATATCTTTTAAGAACATTTTGTAGTAGGATAAGTTTAATAAACTATGACGATACATATGAATTAACAAAGAAATTTTTTCTGCAAAAAATATGAGAATTTTCTATTTGTTAGAATAAGTTATTTGTAGAAAAGCTACAAATATTATGATTTATTTATATCAATGATGAATACTTTACTGAAAATGAGAGAACAAAATATTTGTTCTCGAAAATAAATATTAAATTTTTTTAAAATATATTTTTAAAACAGGAGTGTATAACAAATGTGTAGAGCATTCTTGGTCGAACAAATTCTGTTTATTCATTTTTTTCATGGTTTGTGTCGTTTGTCCAAAAATTTAGTTTAAATTTTTTTGTTTTTACGTTTAAAACCAAAACTACGTATTCCATAAAAAATGGTTGAAGAGAAATTTGTAGCTTTTGTTTGGATGAACAACTTTTGTTAACTTTTGATTTTTTCTTAGCTTGTGTGGTTAGCAGGTTTAAAGTATTGCAGGTTTAAAGTTTCATCGAATATAAAAATATTTGGTTGAAAATTCATGTAATTTGTAAAAATTTATTTATTTTTGGTAGAAATATAATCTCTTTGATAGAAAATTCATTTTTTGTTTCAGAATTTAATTTTCGTTGTTGTAAATTCATCTATTTTAATTTAAAATTCATCTATTTTGTGTAAAAGTTTTCTTTTTTTTTGTAAAAAAATAAATTTTTATTGTTGAAAATTCACTCAGTTGGTGAAAAATTACTTTTCGAAAGGTGAAAATTAATTTTTTAAATAAAAAATTTAACGAATTTTTTGTGTGAAATATTTTTTAAATGCATTTAATCTTTTTGGTACAAAATTCATGTATTTGGTTAAAAATTTAAATATTTTATTTAAAATTTATTTTATTTTCTTGAAAAAATATTTATCTAACTGAAAATTAAGTTCTTCTCTTTTTGGTTGAAAACTTATATTTTTCAGTTAAAAAATTCACCTTTTTCAGAAACTTTTTTTTTTGTAGAAAATTAACCTTTTTGTTTAAAGCTATACTTTTTGATCAAATATTCATCTTTTTTATATCAATTTGAATTTTTTGGGTGAAAATTAGATTTTTTAATTGAAAATTAATTTTATTAAACAAAAATTTAACCATTCCATTCTCTGTCGATTTTTTTTGCATAGACATTTAATCTTTCCGGCGAAAATTCATCTGTTTGGTAAAAATAAAATTAAAATGAAATTATTTCATTTTATTTATTGTTGAAAATTGATCTTTTTCAATTGAAGATCATCTAGTTTGTTGAAAATTCTTTTTTTTTGTTGAAAAATAATTTTTTTGATAAAAATATAGCTATTCAATTTTTACTAGAGAATTTTAGAAAATTTTTGTTTTGATTAGAATCTATATATCTTGGTTTAGAAAAGTCAACTGAAATCTTTTTTGGTTGAAAATTCAATTAATTTTATGTAAATTTGTCATTTAGTTTGAAACTTGATATATTTGAGCAGAAGTTGCATCTTTCTTGAATAAACATGCAAGTATTTGGTTAAAAATTCAACAATTTTGTGGAAAATTCATCATTTTTGGTTAAAAATTGAATTTTGTTGTTAGAAGTTTGTCTTTTTGATACAAAAATTTATCTGTTTTAGTAAAACTTTCACATTTCTGGAGTAAGATGCAACTGTTTGATTAAAAATGAATCTCCTTTGCTTAAGGATTCAAGGACTATGTTTGACAATTTTGGTTGATTCATTTTTTTGAGAAATCATTTTTTTGTTGAAGATTCATATTTTTAGTTAAAAATTTATCTCTTAATTGCAAGTTAAACAATTTGATTGGAAACTGATATTTTCAATTAAAATATTAACTGTGTGGATAGAAGTTAATCCAATTCTTAATTTTTTTTAATGAAGGCTTATCTCTTTGATGAAGAATTTAACTGTTTTGTCAAAAATTAATTTATTGCTGAAATTCAGTTAAAGAGTGTAGGTGATATTTTTTTTTCGTTTATGTTTAAACATTTTTTATTTTCTGTAATTTTGTTGTTTTTGGTTTTTAATATTTAAAACAAATTTCATTTCTTTGGGTTTAAATATCTGTTACACTTTTTTGTTGAAAATTAAATTACTTTGGTGTTACAGTTCGTTACAGGAGGGAGGGGAGGCCTTAGAGAGGGCCTATAAATTGTTACATAATTTGAGAACGGCCCCTTAAATGAAGTAACTTTTACGAACAAAACCAAATAGAAAAATTTCCTCATAGTGAGATCTGAATTTTTTTTTTCAAATTGTCAAATTAAACAAAAAAATTTAGGCCAAAAAATGTGGAAAAACTATATTTTTGACGATAATTAAATAAAGTTGACGTGTAATTTAATTCTCATTAAAAATTATTTTCTGGTTTTGAACCACCTTGAATTGCATTTTCTTATGTTTCTCTGGAATAAAATGGCTTTTGTCGATGAAATAAATCAAAGCAATTTTCTCATAGTGAGAAATAGAAAATGTAATTTAAAAAAAAAAATATTATAAGGGTGATCTACACCTAAATTATTATTCAGGACAGAAAAGCTGTCAAATAGCAGTACATTCAGGACAAAAGTTTTCAAAAAGATAAAAGTTTTTTGTGAAAATAAAACAAAGATTATGTGTTTTTATATTTTAACGAAAAATTGTTTTACGGGGAGTCAACGTGAAAATGCAATAGCAGGTCACCTTTATTTATTTCTCGTGAGAAACATCTATTTTTTCCAGATTTTTTGGACTGAATTTACCTCTGTTTGGAAGTCTTTGATGTAATAAAAAATAGTTTTGGGTAATTCGCCCCACTAATACTTTTTCGACACATTTGAAAAAATCGCAATTTTAATCAACGTGTTTTATGGTTTTTTAAAAATATTTTTTATTTGAGTGAAAAAATAAAGTCTAATTTAGGGTGTCTACTCCTAGAAAATAATTTATCGTAAAAATGCAAAAAAAGTAATATATTTTTAATTATCGAAGAAAATTATACTTTTTACAATTTTCCGTTTGAAAAATTTTCATGTAATCCCAATAATTTTAGTGTAGTTCACCACCAACAAAATTTTTCAACAAGTTTGAGAAAATTACATTTTTAATATCTTATTATGAGGAAATTGGCCTGATTGGTTTCGATAGAAAAATCTTCTTTATTTTAGGTAAAATAATAAATTGTAAAAACAGATTTATTTCATTACACTATTGCGAGTAACATATATTTTTCCAATTTGTTTGGCTTGAATTTACTCGTATTTGACAATTGTCTGTGTTATGAAAAGTAATTTTGGGGTACTTGACTTATACCAATTTTTTGACAAATTTAAAAATATTAAAGTTTTTATTTCTCATTGTGAGGATATTTTTCTAATTTGTTTTCGCTCTCTGAATCAAAATTGGTCAAATTTAACCAATTTCTATTAAAATTATACAGATTTGAATTAACGATAAGTCTAGATATTTTCTAATTCAATAGTGAAAAACATTTATTTTATAAATGATTCGCCTGAATAAGTATCAACTTAAATTAGTATAAAAATTAGGTCCCTTCAAATGAAAATTGTTAAAATTTAACTAATTACAAGTGAAAATTCACACATGTGATTAGCGGAAAGTAAGCCCTCAAAGAATAGTAAAAAATTACTAATTTGATTAGTCAAAATATTTGCTAACTTAATAGTGTAAAGAAGCTAATTTTCTAAAATAAATGAATTAACTTAGAACTGTCCATAATAATTAAAAAAGGCTAATAAAATAGGAAACGACAAAAATAGAAAAGTTTAAGAAAGAAACGCGATGGTGTGACAATGTTCATTCTATTAATACAATAAGGTCATATTGTAAAATTGCCAAAGTCATGTAGCCTGTCTGCAATTTAGAAACATTGCTTTCTGCTTGTTTGAAAAACAAGCTATTTTTTATTTACAAAATTTGTTCCGGTAGTACATTTTTCTAATTTTTTATGGAAAATTGCAATTATATAGTAAACTTTGTAAAAAAGGATTTGCCTTGTATCCGAATGAACTTGAGTATCTAAAGAAGATTATTATTTTATTTTCATTTTTTTACTCAAAGATACTTTATTACCTCTGGATCAAAATTGTTAAAACTTAGTCAATTACTAGTAAAATTTTACAGATTTCATTAGCGCAAATTGGGTCACCAATGATAAGTGCAAAATTACTAATTTGATTATGAAAAATATATCCTAATTCGATACTACAATTTT
Source organism: Belonocnema kinseyi (assembly GCF_010883055.1). Classification (NCBI taxonomy): domain Eukaryota; kingdom Metazoa; phylum Arthropoda; class Insecta; order Hymenoptera; family Cynipidae; genus Belonocnema; species Belonocnema kinseyi. The sequence goes on along the minus strand of NC_046662.1, from coordinate 23,326,221 downwards.
CATTGTTATCCATATAAAATAGAAATTAATCAGCAAACTTTTCAAACACGATTTGTCCCGAATAAGTATCAACTTGAATAAATTTGAACTTGAGATCCTAAAGAAGTTCATTTAATCGTATTGATTCTTTCCTAATGAAAAATATACTTTGAGTTCACTCTAAATTAAAAATGATAAAATTTAACTAATGCAAAACATAAAAATAGAAAAATGTAATGAAACAATGCGATAATATGGCATTTTTGATTCTATGGATACACTAAGAAGGTTATATTGTGAATTCTAGACGTGATGCAACCTGCTCCAATTTAAAAACATTGCCTTCTGTTTGAACAAAGTTAAGAAGAAACAGAATCTTTTAGATTGTCATTTTTTTGTTTGAGAATTTAATTTTCGTTGTTGTATATTCATCTATTTTAATTTAAAATTCATCTATGTTATTCAAAAGTTTTCTTTTTTTGGTAAAAAAATAAATTTTTGTGGTTGAAAATTCACTCAGTTGGTTAAAAATTAGTTTTCGAAAGGTGAAAATTAATTTATAAATAAAAAATTTAACGAATTTTTTTGGTGAAATATTTTTTAAATGCATTTAATCTGTTTGGTAGAAAATTCATGTATTTGGTTAAAAATTTAAATATTTAATTCAAAATTTATTTTATTTTCTTGAAAAAATATTTATTTACCTGTAAATTAAGTTCTTCTCTTTTTTGTTGAAAACTTATATTTTTCAGTTAAAAAATTCACCTTTTTCAGAAACTTTTTTTTTGTAGAAAATTAACCTTTTTGTTTAAAGCTATACTTTTTTGATAAAATATTCATCTTTTTGATATCAATTTAAATTTTTTGGTTAAAAATTGGATTTTTCAATTGAAAATTAATTTTATGAAACAAAAATTTAACAATTTCATTCTCTGTCGATTTTTTTTGCATAGACATTTAATCTTTCCGGCTGAAAATTCATCTGTTTGGTAAAAATAAAATTAAAATGAAATTTCATTTTATTTATTGTTGAAAATTTATCTTTTTCAATTGAAAATCATCAAGTTTGTTGAAAATTTGTGTGTTTTTGGTTAAAAATTCACCCAGTTTTGTTGAAAATTCTTTTTTTTTTTGTTGAAAAAGAATTTTTTTGATAAAAATATAGCTATTCAATTTTCACTAGAGAATTTTAGAAAATTTTCGTTTTGATTTGAATCCATATCTTGGTTTAGAAATGTCAACTGAAATCTTTTTTGGATGAAAATTCAATTAATTTCATGTTAAAATGACCAAAAAGAAGGAAGAATAAGGAAGGCCATATTGAAAAATTGCTGGTGTTACCTATTATGTTTCCGTTTTAAAATTGTCGTCTTTTCATTTGTTTGCGCAAAGATAAAAAAATAAGAATTTTAAAAAATTACAATGGTTCAAGTATCTATGAATCTATTACATATTGTAAGGGTATCATGCGTTACTTTTCAACATGATTCTATTCTCGATGATAAAAATCTTTTACGGTTCTATATTCTTCTAGTTTTCTATAGAAAATTAAAAATGTTTCAAAGATGAATGAAAATATGTTTTAAAATAAATTATAGCCATTAAGGGTTTTTACTTACAAAATTTTTTGTAAAGGAGGAAGAAAGAGAATTTATGAAGAATAAACAATTTTAATAATAGCACTGGTTGACCTTGATTAATTTTTATTAACAATTGAAATGTCCAGTAGATTTTCGACTTCAAAATAGCAGTCTTTGAACAATAATTCACGTAGAAAAGTTCTTATTCAATCAGAAGATTTATCTTTACTTTAAAAATGGTTTAAACAAAAGCTGACCATGATTTCGAAAATTCACTAAGAATTTGTAACAAAAGAATTTCAACTTCAACTCTGTAGGTGAATTTTCAAACAAAAATATAAATTTTTAACCGAGAAAAATAATTTTTTGCCGAAGGAGAATTTTTAACAAAATTTGTTCTTTTTAACTGAACATTGGAACTTTTAATTAGAAAATATAATTTTTTAAATGAAAATATTCAATTTCAAACCAAAATGGAATACTTACATTTCCAGTTGACAAAATTCATTCGCAACAAAAAAAAACGCATTCTCAACCAAATATTTATATGATGAATCTTAAAAAACGTTTATTTTTCACTAAGTAGTTCCACTTTCAAACAAAAAAGATTATTTAAATAAATGTAAGAGTTCATATTTTAACCCAGGAAGATTCAAAACGATATAGAAAGCAGTTGAATTAAATAAAAAAAACACTAATTTGCAACAAAATAGTTTAAACAAAATCGCAACGCATTCATTTTTAACCAAATATTTGCATTTTTAATCGAAAAAGATTACTTTTCTACGATAATAGTTAAACCCCTTATTTCGACCCAGATGATTAATTTTCTGCCTCAGAATAGAAACTTTCAACAAAATACATCAATTTGAAACCAAAAAGTGGAATTCTTAACCAAATGATTACATTTCCAACAAAACAGTACAATTTTGAAGAAAAGAAGATGAGTTACGTACCAAAAATTTAATAGCAAACATTTCAATTTAAAATAATGAACTTCTAATAAAAAATATTTCGATTTCCTTATAGTGTTTCTATCAATTAAATTCGCATTTAAGTGAAAAACGAGAAAAGGGAAAAAACGGGGAAGTTTTTAAAATGGAAAGGAACGTTAGAAGAATAAATTCTAAAAAAAATCCGCATACAACTGTAACGGACAATTTTTGACAAAAAATTTAATTATTTTTTTCATTTAATATTTTATTTAAGCGAAAAACGACAATAGAGGAAAATAAAAAGAAACAATAGAATGTTGAAAGAACACACGCTAAAAAAATCCGCATCCAACTATAACGGCCAATTTTTAAGAAAAAAAACCTGATTATTATTTTATTTATTATCCAAATTTTTTAAGTAATTCGACTTTTGAGGTGTATTGTTTTCTAACAATGACTTGTATTCATTAAAAAATAGATAAAAAATATGAAGCAACTAATGAAATAAAATCTTGAATAGCAAGTAAATTTTCCAAATTTATTAAATTTTTTATAAAGAAATAAATGTATGAAAATTGTTTCATCTTGTTTGGCAGCGATTTATCACTGCTTGATTCGCACTAAATATTAACAATTTATGGACAAGAATAGTTTTTTAGTTAAATTAATAAAAAAATTAAATAATTTCTTATTATTTCAACCATTTTTATAGAGTCATCCAATAAAAGTTGACAATTGTTTAAGCAAACCTAATTAATAAATGCATTATTTGGCTATTTTGCAGAAATTTTCTGGTTAAAAATGTTTTTGGTTGTTGTTAAAAATTCATTTTTTCAACTGAAAATTAAACTCTTTTAGTTTGAGAATTATTATTGTAGTTGGAAATTTATCTTTTTGGTTGAAAGTTTGAATATTTTGTGGAAAATTGATCTTTTTTTATCAAGAGTTTAACGACTTGTTCGCGAAAATTAAATAAAGTTTACATGTTT
>NC_046662.1:23316143-23322638 GCF_010883055.1 Belonocnema kinseyi | reverse complement strand
ACATTTTATTATGTTTCTCTACAAATAAAATTATTTTTCATTACACAACAAATTGGCAAAATAGGAGTAAGTTCAGACCCAAAATTAAAAAAAAAAAAGATATGTTGTTCGCGATAATGAAATAAAGTCCACGTGTTTTGGCATTTTCAATACAATTTTTTAGGGTATAACCACCTTGAATTACATTTTATTACGTTTATCTAAAATATAGTAGATTTTGCAAAAAAAAAAACCAATTCAAAAAATGTTTTCTCAATAAAGGATTAATAATGTGACTTTCTCAAATTTGTCGACAAATTTAAAGATTCTAAACTCTTTAAAAATTACTTCTGATTACACCAAAGATCAGCAAACAGGAGTAAATTTATGCAAACAAATTTGGAGTGCATTTGCAAAATAGGGGCGATAAATGAAGCGATTTGACCAAACAAAAGCTTTAAATTATTGTTATTTTTGTTAATACGATATCTTAAATATGGGTATGTCACGATATCGGAATAATCATACTTAACTCACCGTTTAGGTGCTTTTAAACATCCAAAAGGCTAGAAACACCCCTTTGATAGGTCACAAAAATAATTTTGTCAAAACTTTACCCTTTTCCGACGTTTCGTGAGGGCGGAAAAGCACCCCTATGATTAGTGAAAAGAATAATGTTGGTCATATCACTAACAATTTCCAACTTCTCGTCAAATATAATCATTACGATATATTGTGACTGACCCATATCTGAGACACAATAGTAACAAAAGTAACAATAATTTAAAATTTTTCCCTCATCAAATCGACTCAATTATCGTTCAATTAAAGATTTTAATAGTTTTTTTTCCAAATAAAATATTATTTTTCTGCCAAAATAGAGGTGACAGGTGACGCCTCTGTTCTGCAATTTAACCAATGTGGGTTAAATATATATTGCTCGCGATAGTAAAACAAAGATTACCTGTTTTTTAATTTTTCCAAAAAGTGATTGAATGGGGAGGTAAGCTTTTTCTAAATTTTTTAGTTCAAACTTGCTTCTGTTTGGCAACTTTTTGTGTAATCAAAAATAATTGTTGTTGTACTTCACTTTACTGAAACTTTTTCAACCAAGATTAGAAATTCAATATCCACTTGAGATCAATATCAATTCAAAAATTAATATTAATATAAAAATTAACAGAATAAATATTAACCTGAGTATTAAAAAAAAAGTATATCCAAGAAAGTATATGAAAGAATATGGTTAAGCTTTTTTGCTCTCTGAATCAAAATTGGTAAAATTTAACAAATTGCTAGTAAAATTTTTCAGAATCTATTATCAAAAGTGCGCTATTAAAAACTAGTAAAAAATGACTAATTTGTTGATAAAGATATTTCCTTATTAAAGTGTCAATAAACTGATTACTTAGTAAAAATGTATAAACTTATTTGGAACTGTATATAATAAATTCAAAAAGTTATATGCATATTTAGGGTCCTCATGCACTACTATTTAAAAGAGTCCTGTTTTCGATTAAAAATTTTTTTATGTTGTATATTTTCCTTAAAACATTAAAATGATCCAGCAAACTTTGAAAAAATGATTTGCCTTGAATAATCATCAACTTGAATAAGTATAAAAACTTGAGTGCTTAAAAAAAACGACGCGGTGATATGACATTTTTAATTCTATTTATACACTAAGAAGGTTATATTGTTGAATTATAAATGCGGTGTAGCCTGCTCTAATTTAGAATAATTGCCTTCTGCCTGTTTCAACAAATTTAAGAAGAGACAGCATTTTTTGGATAGTTGAAATGACAAGGAAGAAGGAAGAATAAGGAAGAAAGCCATCTTGAGAGATTGCTAACGCTACCTACTAGTCTGTTTCCGTTTTCAAATGATCTCCTTTTGATTTGTTTGTACAAAGATGAAAAAATGAGAATTAGAAAAAAATTACAGTCGTTCAATGATCTATACATTTATTACACATATTCAATGGGCTATAGATTAATGACGAATATTCAGGGTCTCATGCTGTGTCCAAGATTAATAAATACATGTTTTTAAACCAAGAGATGTAGGAAAATATAATGACACTGTTTCGCCTATATGATCTTTTATTAGGAAATTAAATGTCTAGACGATTTTTCCTCTAAAAAATATTAGCTTTTGAACAATAATTCAGGCAGAAAAGTTTTAATTCGATCGGAAGATTTCTTTTTATTTTCAGGAGATCTAGCCTCGATATGGATAATTTTTTAACTTTTAAATTTGGCTGAGAAATAGATTTTGTGGTATAACTGTGCAAATATCTCAATAAAAAATTTTGTTTATAACGATGTAAATTGCAAACGATTTATACTACAAAAAATTGCCAGTAGCAAAAAAGTTTTATTATTGCTCAGAGATGATTGCTAATAATTATTACACCATTAAGCCATTTCCCTTTCGGGGTAGGCGTGACTCACTCGGTAGGGGAAAGAAGTAGTGTGTGGAAGGGATAGAGATTTTTCAGATTGATCCAGAATTCTCGTGCTATTTAAGTAAATAACACGCTCGTTCCGCAACACTGCTCCGACCCAGGTTGCTGATCAATCTCTCTAGCAATCACCCCAAGCGAAGAACCTCACGAAGTCGTTATGTAAGGTTCCCCACTTGGGTCCCTTAGTAGCCAAGGTCTTTTGTTTCAGGCGTCATTCACTCTACTGACACTCTTTTTATTAACTATTTGCCGCCATACTTTCCTGGCCTGGCATACTTCTCTACATTCTTTTATGTCCATGGATTTTTTCATGCAGGCTCTCGTGTTTCTGTGACTTCTCATGTCTCTTTTAACTAGGGTCTCATTCACACATTCTAACCATTCTTTCCGCGGTCTACCTCTAGGCACGCTGCCATTTACTTTACCTTGATACACTTGTTTCGTTAGTCGTTCATTTGGCATTCTCTCAACATGTCCGAACCATCTAAACCGATTTCTTTTCCATGTGTCTACTAGCGTCTCTTCTGCACCACATTCCTTTAGAATTATCTCGTTACTTACTTTGTCCATCAGGGTTTTTCCGCATATTATGCGCATGAATCTCATGTCAATTGCGTTAATTTTACTCTTATCTTTTTCTTGATAAGTCCATGTCTCACTACCGTATAGTACAGTCGGTACAAATATAGAATTATGTATTGCCATTTTAGCTTTATTTGATATGTTTTTACTTCTGATAAGGGGACCTGCTCTACCAATAACCTTCTTACCTTCATTTATTCGTCTATCTAATTCCTCATCTATCTTTGCGTCCCTAGTAAATAACCTACTAAGGTATACGAACTTATCAACTTGTTCAATTCTCTCATCATTTAATAAAATATTGCATAGTTTTTTCTCACTCTTTCCTTCGAACACCATAGTTTTTGTTTTATTTGCGTTAATATTGAGGCCCATGCTCTTCATGCTTGCATCTAGTATATTCAACATTCTTTGTAGGTCTTCGATAGACTCTGCCACAACAACTTTTTCATCTGCGAACGCTAACCCACATACCCTTATTGTTTCGAGATCCACACACTCTTCGTTGAAGAGAGCCATTCTTAAACACTTGTCCATAAATAATATAAATAACCATGAAGACATAACGCATCCTTATCTAACTCCTTGAATAATATCGAAACAGTCACTCAGTTTCCCATTCACTCTTACACTCGCTTTGCTACCTGTATATATTGTTTTTATAACTTACATGATCCATCCATTGACTCCATACTCTTTCAAAACTTCCCAAAGTATACTTCTATCTACCTTGTCAAAAGCTTTTTCTAGGTCATCAAATGCACAGAAGACTTTTTTTCCTACTCTCAAACTTTTTTATGTTATTTGCTTTAAGCTAACTATTTGATCCGTACATGACCTTACTGGCATAAACCCACTTTGGACTTCCCAAATCTTTGCTTCTCTTATTTTCATTACCCTACGAATAAGTATTTTTGAATACATTTTACTTACGTTGCTTAATAAGCTAAACCCTCTGTAATTATTGCACTCGCTTTTATCTCCCTTTCTCTTGTCTATTGGTGAGATAATAGCTTCTTTCCAATCGTCTGGGACGTCTCCCATCTCGAAACATAAATTTATCAATTCGCAAACTCTATGTGGTATGTACTCGCCACCGTGTTTAAGCATTTCAGCGTTAATACCGTCTACCCCGGCAGCCTTACCGTTTTTCAAGTTCTTAATTATATCCCTATCCTCAGTGACACAGACTTTTTCAATTGAGTTTTCCAACGAATTGTGTTCAACATCGCAGTTTTGGTGTCCTATAGCTTCATCTCCGAATTTTCTCATAAAATAGTCTCTGAAAGCCTCTAGTATTCCGTCTGCATCATATACCATTTCCCCCCTACTATTTCTCATGTTGTCAATTTCTGTACTTTTGTTTCCTGTCATTTTTTTATAAAGTAGTTTCCTGCTTCCTTCAAAGTCGTTTTGTATTTTTTTTCTCTTCTTCTGCTCTAATTGTATCTTTACTTTCTTTAACTAATCGTTTAAGTATCCTGTTTTCGCGCCTATAATCATTTCTACGTCTATTTCTTTCATCACAGCTAAGACCTGCGATGTTCAAAGTTCTCTTGTACGCTTCTCTTTTTGCTTTTTGGGCAGCCTGAATTTCATCATTCCACCACGCATCACCAGAAATTCTTCCTACAACTGCGGTACCACACACTTCGATCGTACATCTAACAAGTATATCCCGTCACATTGTCCAGGCGCCCTCTATATCTTTGTTTTTTATACGGTCCTCCCATGTTGCCCTATCTATGCTTTCGATTATCTTATTTTGGAAATCTATTCGCACATCCGGTTTCTGTAGATTCTCAATTTTGATTCGCGTTTGTTTTGCTTTGTTGGTTCTCTTTTTTCTCCATCCCCGACCTAAGTTAATTTTTGAGATCAGATGGTAATGATCAGTATTGCATTCAGGACCCCTCATGACTCTTGTATCTTTGACTAACTCCCTTAGTCTTTCATCCGCAACAACAAAGTCAATTATATTACGGCTATTTCCTTTAGACCAGGTGTACATGTGGATCATTTTATGCCTAAACCAAGTATTTGTAATAAACAGACCCCTTTCTAAGCATAGACCAACTAATTTATCTGCGTTATAGTTTGTTCTTGGATCCCCAAAATTACCTAATACTCTTTCTGTATCCTGATTTTGGATGCCCACCCACCCAACCATTCATGTCTCCTAGTAGAATTATTCTTTCCCCATGTTCGCAAATATTTATTGTGTCATTTAAAGTGTCCCAGAAGGCGTCTTTTACTTTTCTACGATCACTATCAACCGGCGCGTAGCATGCTATGATAAACAGCCTTCTGATTTCTACTTTCATTCTAGCCCACAGCAGTCTGGGAGACACGAAACCATGGTCTCCGAGGTGCTGCTTTGCTCTTTCATTTAAAATCAGACCTACTCCTTGTTTACCATGTGATTCATAGTCTACTCCTGACCATATTTCAAATCCGCCTTTCAACACGCCGTTTTATATGTTTATATTCAGAAGATATATCTTTAATTGTCAAACGAAAAAAAAGTATCCTTAATAAAATATTTAAATTTTCAACCAAATAGAATAGAATGCTTGGGTCTGGATCATGTTAATTATTGGAAAGTCAAATTTTAACGTTTATCATTCGGAAAAGTTGTGCAGTCCAGAAGAAAATACCAAAAAGTATAGGGGGGGGGGGGGCATAAATGATTGAATTTTCAAAAAATATATGTAAATTTTTTACCAAATATAGGGGAATTTTCAACCAGAAAATTTCATTTTCGTAATAAAACTATTAATTTTATACCCACAAATGAAAAAATTAAATTCTAGGTTTAAAAATTTATTCTAAAAAGTAAACGCATTTTCAAACAAATATTTAAATTTTCAACCAGGCCTGAATTTTCTACTACTATCGGCGAGAAAATTATAGACAACTGCCTTTGAAGCTTAACAACTCAGCAAAAAAAAATGGTAGCGCAACAAAAAAAACAGTCATATGACAGCTGTAAGTGTTCTACGTAAATGAGCTTGAAGGCGTTTATTTAAAAAAAATGTTGTGCTTAGCAGACTGAAAAATATAAAAGAAAGTATATATACATTTAAGAAGTGAAGCTTAGAGCATTCTTTCTTATACAAGGAATTATGAGAAAAATTTGAAAAAATTCATGAGCATGAGGAAAAATGTTGTAAACCAGTTGCAGTTGAGAAATTTAAAAAATAATAAAAATTGTTTCTTAAAAGAACAAAAATGTGCAATAATAATTCAATAGGTAGTTCAATAAGTCCTTAGAATGAAGTATAAAAACAATTTTTTTTGGGTAAATTTTTTTTTAGTTTTCAACATAATCTCCTTGGAGCTCTATACACTTGGTCAATTGCTTCTCAAGTTTTTTTAATCCTTCAGAAAAGTGCGTTTTCGGAAGTTCCTCAAAATAAGGACTTACAGAGGCAATGACGTCTTCGTTGTCTGGAAATCTCTGTCCA
>NC_046662.1:23314811-23316043 GCF_010883055.1 Belonocnema kinseyi | reverse complement strand
TATATCTAGTCGGGAGTGGTGCTGGCTGAAAACAGATGATTTGGAGCGATTCGCGCGCCATCTGTTGGTCATTCTAAGGACTTATTGAACTACCCTCGTATCTTCAGTTCTAATAAAGATATTAAAGCGATTCAAACTGCAAACTGTAATGGATAGGCTCTTTAATTATTTCCGATCTCCCGGAAGGAATTGATTGGCTTATTTTTTTGTACAAATTGAAAAATTGATCATGGAAAATTCACCTTTTGTGGTAGAAAACTCATATTTTTATTTTGTATTTTGTTCATAAAGGATTCTATGTTGAAAATGTTGTGAGGTTGAAATGCCGGTCTTTGAATATTAAAGGTCAGGGAAACATTTGGGAAAAGTGAGAGAATTTTGAAAATAAATTTTCCTGGTTACCCTGACTTCAACAAATAATGCCTTGAAATAGAAAAATTATATAATTATTTAAAAATTAATCTAATGAATTTTTTAATTATACCGTTTATATTTTTCCTTACAGATCAGGGATATTCTACGGGTAATTTTCCTGGAAGAGGTGAAACTTCTGCCACCCAATTTAAAGGGTCCATTGGAAGTATAGACGTTCTGGAATTTCCTGGACTGATGTCGAGAAAAGGCGAGCTAGGAAAAAATGCTCCTTTTTATGAATTAAAGGGCCCTCTTATTTTGCTCTCATCAGATTCGCTAGATGCGCCAAATACGCCAACTAAGCAATATTACATTTCATGTATTGACGAAAATGATTGGCATGTTCGTGGATTGTTTTATAAAAAGAAACGTGTCAAAGTAAACCATGTGCTCCATTCGGATGTTGTAAGAATGTATTACCCTGAAACAGATGCATATCCTATAGACGTTCTATTACCAGAACCTGTTATCAACATGATTAAAAGAAAACTCTATCCTGAGCAGTACCCAGTTAATTAAGACACATCAAAAGCCATTTTGTTTTTGATATTAGGTGTAAACGAGCCAAATAAAACATTATTTATAACCTGACTTTATTGCGTGTTAATATATTCTTCCATGTCTAATTTTTTTTATAATTTATTGAGCAAGTAAGTTAGATATTATTTCGTTTTAGAATTAAAAGAATAATATGAATACTGATTCGTATTTTTAATAAGGATGACAATTTTCTTTTGGAAGTCAAAAACACTTATTTTTATTGGATGACGGAAATTTTTTTAATGAGATCTAAGCTATCCGAAAAGAAGGCTAGATTA
>NC_046662.1:23298043-23314711 GCF_010883055.1 Belonocnema kinseyi | reverse complement strand
AGAAAACTTAATTTCAAAATTTCTAAATAAATAAATTTTTAACCATAGAAATAAACTCTTAACTGAAATGATTCATCTTTAATCAGAAAACAAATTTCTAACGAAATAGTTTAATTACAACCCAGAACATAAATTTTCTACTAAAAAAAGACAAATTTTCAACAGAATAGATAAATTTTCAAATAAAAAAAAATTATTGAAAAAAAAATAGAATAGTTCAATTTCATTTTAGATAAATACGTTTTTAACTAAATTATATAAATTTTTTTATGAAATAGTAGAATCTTCAACTAACAGATGAATTTTCAACCAAAACTATTAAATATTCATAAAAAAAAATTTCAAAGAGATATGGAAGTTAAAGTTTTAATGGAAAAAATGAATTTTTATCAAAAAAAGCTCATCTTCTACCAAGAATAATAGATTTTTAACAAAATAGATTAATTTTATCTAAGAAAGATACATCTTTAAGACAAAAAATTTAAGTCAAATTTCTGTTTAAAAAAATTTATTTCCAATAAAAAAACTAATTTATAACGTAAGAAATGAAATCTCAACGGAATAAATTAATTTTCTAACAAAGAATATTTTTTAACAGAATAAATGGGGTTTTAAAAAGAAAGTTAATTTTCTACAACAAATATTTTTTTAAACAAAATATATGAATTGTCAAGTAAAAATCATCAAATTTCAACGAAAATAGAATAGTTTAATTGTCATTCAGAGAAATGAGTTTTTTAATAAAATAAAATAAGTTTTTAACCAAAAAGTTAAAACAATTATAAAAAAGATTAAATAGCTATACAAAATTTCTTCAAAAGATGCAGTTAAATTTCTAACTAAAAAAATGATCTTCAATAAGGAAACTACTTTGCAACTAAAGAAATAAATTTCAAACCAAAAAGAACACATTTTTCAAAACAAAAAAAAATACGATTTCAAGCAAATATTTTAATTTTTAATAAAATTTTCAACCTAATATTTGAAGTTTCAACTGAAGACGACGAATATTCACCCAAACATGGAATAGTTTAATTTTCAGTTGCAACAATAATTTTAAAAGATTTTAAGAAAATATTTAAATTTGGAAAAAGGTTTTTTAAGCGAAATGTTGACTCATCAACCAAAAAAATGAATTTTTAAGAAAGTAGTTCCACGTTTAAATAAATAGTTGAATTTTAAACAAAAAAAATTTTTTCAGTCGCTATTAACAATTATATAAATTCTTGAAAATGTAATTAAAAAGTTATATTAGAAAAAATATACCATTGCAAATTTAAATATAGTCTGGTTCGAGCAAGAAGTGATTGAAATATACTGAAAATTCCAGATTTTTTGTTTCTAAATCTAGGAGGTATTCATATTGAAAAATATGCAAAATATCTAAAGTGTAAATTTGTGAAGTGAAAATCCTATTATAGGATCAGTATGTAAATAAAAGCTTACATTTTTAATAGAACTAACAAAAATTAACGATTTGTGATAAATTTAATTATGAACATAAATGTCGCATTTTTTTACTCTTGAATTTAAAAAATGAAATGTTTATATAAAAACAAAATAGTGCAATGCATATGTGACAATTATGTGCAGAAAACACGTCACATGGAGCCTTATAAAGAATTCGAATGAAATTGAAATAATCGAATTTAATTCTACCTTGATAAATAATAAATCCTGAGATATATTTTAAATTCTTTTTTATTTTTATTAAATGTTAAACAAATATTAAAAGTGCAGTGTCGGGATATCCCACACGTGGAGATTCATATTTTGCCAATGATAAAAATAATTTGTCAATTTTGAAGAATTGTCAGTAAGTGGAAAAAATTGTGTCATTCATATTGAATGTACTGAAATTTTTCCGCTATAATAAGGAAATTTCTGTAAATCATACGCATTGTTCTCAAATCACATAAAATTTTATGTAAAATCTATCGCAAAATGTTGGCAAATAAAACGAGTTTTTTCTGAATAAATAAATAAAACAAAAAGTGAATGAATAAAAATTATTGCATAATGTTTGGAAAACACCGTATATTGCAAAAATTGGGAAATGTAATTTGCGACAGAGCCGTAACGTGTCCGCATGTGCTTATGGCGTTCTCCGAAATTATCTAACCCCGAGAAAAAATGTTTGTAGTTGAGAAACGCCGTAACTGCCTTTATTATAAGTTGAAGATTGCAAAATTATTATTGAAAGTCTGTATTATTTATAAATCTCCACGGTAATAACGTAATAAGAAGTTACATTGTTAACGAATATAAGAGGAAAAAATAATGATTTTTTAATCTTTTTAATTGTTTAAAGTGGAAATAACTAGTTTGAAATTTAAAAAGAAAAATAATAAAACTGTATTAATGATCAACAAAGGTTTTTCCGATCTAATGATCTCTATCAAGGTGATCTCATTATATCTGTTATAATCTAATCTATATTTTTGGTGAAAAAAGCGTTAAGTTATTAATTTATTAAAATTTATAACATTAATATATATTTGGCTGATTTTATGAAGTTTAGAAAACATGAATAGATTTACTTTATGATTTATTTATTTTCAAGTGTAAATATTCGAAACTCAAATATGAAAAAAACGTTTAAAATTATATTCCTTTGAAATTGCAGTCTTGATAATAGAATAATTTGCAAATCTTTATTTTCAGAATTTCAGAATTTGTAATTCTAACTCTTTGAAATTGTAAAAAGTTCAATTGACAATCTTTAAATTGTAAACTTTCTTAATTTAAAAAGTTTTAGAATAAAATTTATAAAAGTTTTACGTTTTACAATTAAATCTTCTGCCATTTTGAGGATTAACATTTGAAATTACATCAAGTTTAATGATTAAAATTTGAAATTTTACCAGTTTTGAAGATTAAAAATTTTTAACTTTAGACTTTTGATCTTTAAAACCATCACAATTTAAGAATTTTTATTCATAGAGGAGAGTACCCAAATATGAGATACTAACTCTGGCGTGATTGTCGGAATTCTATGTACTGAATTTAAAAGTAATATAGGTCATTTTAAAGGAAATTTAGTTTGTCATAAGGAGCTCAAACAAAAAATTTTATTACAAATTTTTTTTATGCTGAAAATACAAAAAATGTAAAAAAGTGCTTTTTTCAAACTCGTCAAACTATTCTCATAATATGAGATACCCCAGGAAATAGCTAATAAAATGCAAAATAAAGTGTTATTATATTATTAAATTAATGAAAAACTTCATTCTATGTTTTCGAAGTATAAATATACTGCTATTTAGATATATTTAGTTTTTGCGGTAGTCCCAAACACTTTTGTAACCAATTTCCCCCGCGCAGCCACAGTGTTATAAAAACCACAGGTATCTCATATTATGAGAACCACACCGTGCAACTATTCACTTACTATGCCTGACCTGTAAAATAAAAAACTTCAACACTATCGATATTTTCCTACTTAGTTATTCAATCTCTATCACTCTATACAAACTTTAAAATCACATAACTTTAAAACATAAATCTGAAAAATTAAATAAATTTCAATTTTTAATATTAAAAGTTGTAGAACTTCGAATGCAAATCTTCTGAAACTAGAAATATTTAAACTGCAAATCCTTAAAATTGAAGATTTTGAATTGTAAACCTTTAAAATTAAATTTTTTTTAAATTTACAATTTGAAAATTATGCGAGTTGGAAGGTTTGCAATTAAAAATGCTGACATTTTAAATCTGTCAAATTAAAGTATTTTTCATTGTAAAACTTGGGAATTATACTATTTTAACCAACATTTTAAAATTGTATATCTTTAAATTATAATTCTTAAAAAATAAACAAGTTGTAATTCCATGTTCTCAAAATTCGAGATTTGGAGATGTCAAGAAATCCAAGGACTTAGCATATTTCCGTTAAACTTTATTTTTACAGGTTTTTGTGGTCGTGCACTGAGAGAAAAATTTATTATTCGCAACAAAAACATTTTGTTGAGCAGTTTTTGTTGTTAGAGCAAAATTTTGGTCGTTAGAACAAAATTATTTTGCTGGGCAAAACAAAATATTTGGTTCTTAACACAAAGTTATTTTGTTAAGCCTTATTTTGTTGTCCCGAACAAATTTTTTTTGAGCCAACAAATGTATTTAGTTAGGCCAGCGAAAGATGCAACCGCGCATGCGCACTTGCTCAATGAGACCACGGGCACAAGTATGCAAGTTAATTTTCATGATGGCGGATAATACCAGTGAAGTCGTGTATTCCGGTAACGTCAAACGTGCTTCTTGATACTTTGATACCTCGTAAATAAAATAGTTTAATTGTCCATTTATCGTAGAGTGTAGACAATTTTGTCTTTCTTTTCGTAGAGCGTGGCATTGATAAAGATGAGTTTGAGGCACTCACGCCTGAGAGTACCTTTATTGAAAAACTCTTGGCAAACGAAGTGCTTGGAATACAAATAAAATTTGAACGAAACCTACGAGATTACATCGTCTTAAGGGAAAAAGGCATCTCCAATTTACCATCGAATGATTCAGGTTTTGAGAGTACAAAAAGTATGTTTTTGACCTAAAAAATCTTTAGCAACGCCGATAAAACTATTTTGTGTATACAGCAAAACAATTTATTTGAGACAAAAAAAAAATTGGGTTGACCTTACAAAAGTATTTTTAGAGTAACAAATAAATTTTGTTAAACCCACAAGATATTGTTTTGGGATGACAAAATAATTTTGTTGCCTAAACAAAAAAATTTGGTTATGCTAACAAAACCATTTTGTTTGGCTAACAAAAGGTCTCAATAAAAAAATGTTGTTGGCTCAACAAAATTTTTGTTGTTCCAGCCAAACAGTTTTCTCAGTGTAGAACACGAATCCGTGTTCAAAATGTCAAAAATGGCTGATGCAATATGGCGACTTGAAGAAGTCAAGAAATCCGAAAACTTAACAAATTTCCGTGAAGCTTTATTTCTAAAACTTAAGAAAATTAAATGAGATTAAAACTATTAATTACTAACGTTTCGGCACTCATACGCCGCCCTTCTTAAGGCAAAAGAAAGAGAAAAAAAATGATTTCTCATTTTTCATTCCTCTTTTTTATTTTTGTCTGAAAAAAAGAAATCTTGTTCTTTTCTTATTTAGAAAAATTGTTTTTTTTTTCAAATTGCAATGGGAATGTTTGGTGTTGTTTGTCCAAATTTGGTCGCTAGATTGTTGCTTTTATTTTCAGGAATTCTCCAAATTAGCTTTATTTTGACGGGTTCTTGGAGTATTGGAATACGAATCCATAAAAATTTAGGAATGCAAATAAACTGATTGAATAACTTGTTTTTTAATTGTATTTTGCCTGGCTCTGTTTATCACTCGAAAATGTGATTAGTTGATTGAGAAAAAAAAGAATATATTTAAGTAGTTTGTTCAATGAATTTCAAAATCAGATTTTTATTCTACAAGGAAAATACAAAAAGAATTTTAGACAGTTAGAGAATTCAAAGAAACAATTTTCGCAAAATAGAATACAATTTAATTTAAAATCTTTGACCTTGCGCTTGTGTAAATAAAAAACGTGGGACAGTCTTTCATATTTATACATGTAACAATTATGCATAACATTTCATATAATATTTTTAATAAAAAAATACTTCGGTTGCCGTTAAATTTTACCGATTCCTATAAAAAAATAATATACTCTACAAAAGTTTCTTTAAAAAAAGGATAAAAAAAGAAATTAGAGGAACAAGGATTTGGGAAAATGCTCAAATTATTTTTCAATTCATGTGGAGATTTTTTGTAAGATTAGATTTGAAAAAAATTTGTTTGAGATTAGAAAAGAGTGTTTTTTTGGAAACAATATAAAAGATGGTAATTAATAAATACTGATTGCTTTTTGAATAAAGAATAAATTTTCTTAGTATTCATTAGGAGGGCCTTCATGGTACATATCTTCATCTGGAAAAGGAAGTTGTCCACCTTCTGCCATTCCATCGATGGGACCAATTTGTGGATGTGGTTCACCAAGATCTCGTTCATTTATTGATACTGATGGCCTCTCGCCACTTTGATTTGGTTTATCCTGATTTTGAGGCGATACTTGACCTATACAAAATTATTTACTCAAAGCAATTATTTTAAGACATTAAAGAATATAAACTTCATAAAACCAATATCGTCAGAATCTTCGCGAAATCGTACACAAATAAATATCTGTAACTTATCCATATGTCTTTTTATGTAAATTATTTTAATATTAATTAGTTTCAAAGGTGTAACATGAGTAAATTTAGAAATTTGTGTTAAATATTTTTCATAAAACCGCCTTCATTTTCACATTATTTCATATTGTTTCAGTTTTAGGCGGAGTTTAAGCCTCCATTGCATACAGCTTCATGTCTACTTCCAAGTCCTACTATGATAAAGAAGACTTGACGATGTACACCGCCTATGCGTGACGTGTTGCGGCACAACGTCTAAACGCAACGTGGAGCGATGTAATGGAGGCGTCGTCAAATATTTCAATTTTTTTTAATGCGCGCCAGAAAACTATACCTTGGCCAAGATCCAGGGCTTTGCTTAAATATGAATATTCTCTGGCATTATCCAAACGAGTAACGACACAAGCACTCAAAGCACTTCGATTTAAGTTCATTGGGGATGCATCGTACCATTCGTTGCTATCAGCATCATAACATTCAACATAAGCAATTGTAGTTGAACCTGCAATAATTGAAGCTTGTTAAATTAATAATTAAATTAATGTGAAACTCAGGTATAAATGGGGATTGATGCAGAATTTAAAATCGCTAGGCTGGGCCGTTAACGTTAACCCCTGCCCGCGGCCTATTGAAAATAATATGGGATTTTATATGGGTAAGGCTCGGTTTTTGAAAAAATGAAAACAGAAGTACTTCTCATGAAATTTTCGTGAATTAAAGAATATTTGACTTTTGAGAAATGTTTACTAGGGTGGTCCTTATTTACTCTTGCCCCCCCCCCCCCCCGTTTTGTTTAAAGTGCCAAAAAGATTATCTTCACCAAATTTGAGAGAAATCGCTTTATATTAAGATGTGGCTCAAAGTACTCAAAGTTTGTCATGCAATTAACAACAATTAATAACAAAATTTCGTCAAATGCCTGACAAGAATCAGGTTTATTAATTAAAAAGCACATGATAACAATTAGGATTCAAAATTTTGAAAAAATTAAAGATGGCCGCCTACATTTTTTTCAAACTCAGTATTTCTTTGTTTCTCTGTGACAAATCTTCATGTGCCAATTAAAATGCTATATTATTGTAAGAAAACATATTTCGTAATGTAAAAAAGTCTAAATTCAAAATGGCACCTTGTGTAATACTCAAAAACTCGTATTTTCTATGCTTTTCGTCCAAAGATCTTCAAATTTAAAAGAAAAATCAATTATATTGTTACAATGTGTATGTCACTGAAGTGAAAATGGCGCCTCATTACTATTTTCAAAAGTTACATAATATTTACAAATTTAAACAAAATTTGAAATACATTTTCAGAAAGGATTCAGTTATTCTGAAAACCACTTGCATGAAAAGTTCGTAAAGCTGCAGTATGTTGGGATTTTTTTTTTTTTTTGATGAAATTTGAAAACTTTTCATCGAAGTGCCAGAAATGTTAATCTTTTTTTGTAATTTCATTAGTCGATCTTTCAAGATTTAAAAAAAAATTAAGTTTTGAGAATCACTAAACCCTTTACGAAAATTTATTTCATATTTTATTTAAATTTGTAAATATTATGTATCTTTTTGAAAATACTAATGAGGCGCCATTTTTACTTTACTGAACATTTTTAGATATACTACATACCACACCATATAATACTGAAATTGATTTTTCTCCAAAATTTGAAGATTTGAAATTTTACGGTACTTTTTTTCACTAATGACACAAATAACAAATGTTGAGAATAAAATTTTTTTCTCAAGGATATTAAACAATTTTCTTAACAATTTTTATTTGTTTAAACCATTTTCTTCGTTCCCTCAAATTATTTCATAAATCTACGGTGGTGATTTCAAGAAAAAAAGACTTATATTTTACTTGGTGCAATTGAATTATATCGCTTAATCAATTTATTATTGCTCAAACAATATTTGGTATATGTTCAATTGTTTAAATAATTGCTCAATATATTTAATGAAAAAATAGTACTCTGGAAATTCGCTAACTGTGTCATAAATTGTAGAAAATAATAACTTTTTACGAGATACAGGGTAAACATTTGTGCAAACAAATGAAAATTGTGTGAAAAAAATTAATCTGTTTGAAAAATGACGAAATACCTTTAAAAAAATGTATATTACCCTTAAGGGGTTATAAACCCTTTTCAGGATAAAATTTGAAGAAATTTTGGGTTTTTTAAGGTTTGTAGCAATTATTTTATTGCACTAAAGTTATTATTTATTAATTCTACATGTTTTTATTAAAAAAACTAGCGTTCGTTCTCAAAAAAATATAAATAATTAATGGAGTTATGGCAATTCTCTAGAAACCCTTTTTTTTAAAGCGGCTTGAGGTGACCACTATGGAAGTCCAGCAGGTCAACTGAAATCAAAATACCGAAAAAATTTCATTGGTATAGTGTTATTTCTAGTTCGTAAACGATTATTTAAAAAAAATTATTTTTTCTGCGTATAGTAAGGATTTTTTAAAAAAGTTAATTTTTCGAGCTCTAAAAATTTTATTTAAAAATTCTAATCTGCAAAATCAAAATTGGTGCCCAAAAACCGAATCGTTCAGGAACTGAGCACAATCATCATGGACAATTTAAAAAAAATTGAAGAAGATCGGTCAAATAGTTTTTCTGCAATCGCGGTCACAGCAAAGGCACTTTTGGAAAAATTTGACTTCGAGATAATCCTATTCAAAGTTTGAAGTTGAGTGTATGTGAAAATGAAAGTCTGGCCCTCAAAACGCTGTTTTCCTATCGAACTATTGTTCAGATCTCTATGAAAATTTGACAAAATGTTTTCCAGGAGTTGTACTTTAAGATTCAGCAATAAAAATTTTTTCGATTTTTTGAAAAAAAGGTATATAACCCTTTAAGCTCTGTTTAAGGTGTCATTAATTCCAGAAAATAACTTCCTACGCTTTACGCAAAGGAAACAATTGTTTAAAAAATGAAAATTGTTTAAATAATTACCAGATATCCTTAAAAAATAAATTACTCTCAATAATTGTTAATTGTGTAATTATTCCAGAAAATAATAACTCTACGAGCCTAAAGAGAAAAATGCCTTAAAAAATATTAATTGATTCAATGATTCTGAAATATGTTAACCAAGTAATAATCTCTACATTATTCAATTTTACATAATTAATCTTCTGAGAAAATAACTGGTCACCGTCCTTAGTATCCATATTATGAGAACATAAATTTTATAGAAATCCGCTTTTTTTAATTTTTTGGGGTATTTTTCAGGCACAGGTAAAGTGTCTTGGAGGGGGGTGGGGCAAAATCAATAGTTATTTGGTGGAAATTATTACTGAAATATTCCTCATGAGCAGAAAGAAAAGAAAAAATTCTGGATTTTCATTTTCCGGAAAACGAATAATTGGGAGAAAAAGGGCTGGGGTCAACAACCAAAAATCAAAAGTTGAATTTTTACAGGTAGGTATACATTTCTACCACCAATAAGATCACACTTCGAATATATACATGTAAATAACTATTGGTTTTAATTAGTCAAAAATATAAAAATAGTTATTTTATTTTACAAATGAAGCATTTGAAGACAGACTAAATAATTAATAAAATATTCCAACTAAATTTAGTTGAAATTCAATTATTTCCAATTCAATACTTCACTGTTTTATGTTTGGTTTAGAATTCATCTATTTTGGTTTAAGCATCTGTTATTTGATTAAGAATTAAACTATTTGTTTGAAAGTTTGATATTTCTTGGTTGAAAATTAGTTTTCATTACACCGAAGAATTAAAGTATTCCATTATTGGTTAAAAATTAGTTATAAGGATGAAAATTACACTGTTTTTTCGAGAATTAGCATTTTTAGTTTGAAAATTTAAGAATTTGTTTGCATTTTTGTTCTCTATTGGCCGAAAAATCTTTCTTGGTATAAAAACCAATTTTATTCCAAAGTCGTCTTTTTGGTTAGAATTTAACGGTTTATTAAACATTAAAATACCATTTAGTTGAAACATTACCTTTCACAGTGTTTGTTTAACTGTTTTCATGGAAATTCAGCAAATTCGCAAAGAATTCAAATATTAGGTTATAAATTAACTTTTTGGTTGAAAATTCAAATTTTTGAAATGAAAGTTAAATTGTTTTCAGGAGAATTTGCTTTGAAAATTCATCTCTTTTGGTGAAAATTGTATCCTTTTTAGTTAGAAATTAAGCTTTTGAGAAAAAAATTAATCTGTTTTGGTTGATAATTCAACTTTTCTGATGAAAATTCTTCTTTTTAAGTTGAATTAAACTGTTATATATTTGAAATAAAAATATTTTTTGTTTGAAATATCAACTATTACATACATTTTTGGTTGAGAGTTTATGATTCTGGTTAAATTTAACTGTTTTGACAACAATTTAAAACGTATTTTTGCTTGAAATATCAACTATCATATTTTTGATTGAAAATTCGTCTTTTCTATTCGAAAATCGTATTGCTTCGTGGAAATTCGTATTTTTTTATTACAAATTTATCAATTTTAGATTATAATTTTTTTGTTGAAAAGTTCTTGATCATTAATTTATTTTTCCTGTTTTAAAATTCAACTGCCTTATAAAAAAAATCATCTTTTTAGCTTGAAGATTCAATTATTTTGTTGAAAATGCTATATATTACGACTTCAAATCTTATGGAAACTTATATTTAGATAAGTTTGCATTAGATTTCAAGTCGTCTAATGATTTATAAAAGATTTGAATTTAATAGTAAAATACCATTGAATCCGCCAACAGCAAAAATCATATCATCCAGAATGACGGTCGAAAAATTGCTACGGGGACTAAACATTTCTGTAACCTCCTGCCAATCTTCGGATTGGTTGGGACTATAACGTTCTCCTGAAAAAAGCGTTTTTATAGGAATCTTTAGTTTTAGATAAACTTTGAAATTTATGAATTAAAAAATTTTAATAAATATTTTTTGTAGTTGCAATTAATGAAGCTCGAAATTTTTATAACTAGAGCAATTCTTTTAGAATCTTTGAAGAATCAAAACTTAAGCGTCAAAAATTGAGAATGGAAAAACAATGGCCCAAAATACCATCAGTAATAGATTGAGGAATAGACGCAACTTACAAATCTTCAGTTTTCGTCAAGTTCGTAAGCTTTGAAAATTAATCTTTTAAAATGAAGCTCGTCAAAATTTTTGTTAGTAAAATAAAATAAAACTAGGAATTCGAATCTCAACGAATTTTGTTAAGCTTCTGAAAAACAAAGCATGAACTTGTTTTAAATATTTATATTTTTTAAAATAAATAAATCACCAGAGCTGAGTCGTCTGAAGCCATTGAATCCGCCAAGAGCATATAGACTACCCCGAAAAGCGACCAAGGAAACTCCAGATCGTGGATTGTTCATCGAATTAATGTAATTCCATTGGTTGGTTTCCACATCGAAAACTTCAGCAGAGCTGAGAACTTCGTGCCCATTAAAACCTCCTACTATGTAAATTTTTTCTCCTAGGGAAGCTGCACTTGCATCTGATCTTTGCCGATGCATGGATGGGATCATCTCCCACTGATTTCTCTGGGGATCATATCTTTCTGCAGAATTCATTCGGTTGTGGCCATTGTAACCACCCAATGCATAAATCTTTCCACCTGAAGAAACATTTTTAAAAACGAATAAAAAAGTTATTTGAAAACATGACTGAAAAAAAGAATGAAATATTGCAACTGTTCCTATTACTACGATAGCAATTGTTAGTCTCACTTTATTTGACTATTCTTTTCAATATATAATAACATTAAAATAGTTTTTTGCTTCAATTTAAAGTACAACGTATTTTGCAGATAAAAAAGAGAATACTAAACATAAATTATTCTAAAAAAATATTTAACTTTGAGATAAGAATTATAGTTGTAGGTATTATTAAGTATTAAGTAGACTTTTTGTTATTCACAATAATCTTACTATTTCATAAATAAAACATATGATAGGAAATTGACTTTATGTTTAACCTATATCTTAAAATAAAATGACTAAGACGTGCATCTATCACTGCATGCCAATTTCTGCGCATTGATATTTTATATTTTGAAAATGAAACGTATTTTGTATACAACATTTACCCTATCTACAAAAGCTGTAATAAAATTAGCAAAAAAAGTTATATTCCAAAAGAAAAATAATTGCAATTAATCAATCCCATTTTAAATGAGGCAGAGATGTCTAGCTAAGGTTTGTCCTGCGTATTCTCAAAAAATGACAGAATTTTTTTTCTAAATGCAATATTTTCTGAAGGAGAGGAGATATTCAGGATGTATTTTTTCACGTTAAAGTTGCTCTTTTGTGATATATTGCATCGTTTTCAAGAAAAAAATTATATTAAAAAAAGGTGTCAGGTTCTAAGAAGTGCTAACCTTCGATTTATTTAAGACATTGTATACAGCTGTATTTTTGACTTGCTGATTACACCTTTGATCTTACACAAAGTTTTTAAAAAAATAATTATGTATGCTATGATTAGATAGAGAAAAGAATATTAAAAAAGATAGATGGAAATTAGGATTTGTAGAGAGATATGAAAACATTGAAGTGGATAGATAAAGGATTGAATGAGATAGAGAAGAGGGCATTCAAAAGTATAGGCGTGAATTGAGAATGAAAAATAGATAGAAAAAGATAGACTTTCATAGATGTAGGATATGATGGGATACAGAAAAGGAGATTCGATAGATGAAGGATAGTGTGAGATAGACAAGAGGGAATTGAAAAAGATAGACGTGTATTTAAAATAACAAAGACATAGGAAAAGATAGATATTGATAGAGATAGAAAAGTATTAAAGTGGACATATGAAGGGTAGGATGAGATAGAAAAGACGGTACTGGAAAAGAGAAACGTGAATTAAGACTGACAATGAGAGAATGAAATAGATTTTCTCTCTCTTTATATATGTATTATTGATACAAAACCACTTAAAAAGATACTATCTCTATATTTTTATTCTCAGCAAGGAAAAGAAACCTGATAACACTTTAGGAAAGAGGTTAGATATTCATTTGTTTTTTACTTTTTGGTTTTTAGCACTGGTAACACTGTGTCGTAACAAAATAAAAATAGAAATTTCAGCTCATAAGTCTAACGTTTCATGAATTATCCAGATCGGAGAAAAGGACACTGATAAAAAACATAGTAGTTGTTCTTAAGGATAAAAAGGGGATTTCCCCGAAAAGTTTCAAAGACAAAAGAGTTCATTAAAAACAAAGAAACTGTTCTGAAAGATTTTGTCTTCGTAAAAATTTATAAATGATTAGAAGTAAAAAGTTATGCCATCATGCCCCAATCGCATTTTTAATTTCTTAATTAAATAATAATAAGTAAGTGGTAGGTTGCATTATCACACAACCTCTTTTTGATAATGTTACTCATACAAAATTAACAAAGATTATTTAATTTAAATATATAGGTATTTTAACTTATTCTTTAGGTCAGGAATCTATACAGTTGAGCTCACTCTACCCTATTTTATTTACCATGAGTACAAACGCTGACATAACATCTTGCGTGATACATGCAAGCTCTTTCTTTCCATTCTTTAGTGACTGGATCAAAGCAGCGAACCGTGTTAAAATGATCATTACCATCGAATCCACCAATCATATATATTAAATTATTTAGAGTGCAGATTCCATGATAAGCTCTCGGCGTTGAATCCGTATTTACTGATAAAAACCATCTGTCTGCTCTGAATAATAATGTTATAATTAATTATGTTCAGTCTTAAAGATATGTATATTGATTATTGTTTATCTTTAAAAAAAACAAAAAACAGGGACCAACAAAAAATCTTGTGATCAGGACGGATTGGCCAGAGGTGAGGAAAATAAAAAGTTAAAAAGTTTTTTGATATTTCGACCATGTGGAAAATGTCAAATATTGGGGCGGGAAATTTACAAATATTAAAAATGCTATTGAGTATTAAATTTAAACATTTTATTATGTGATAATATGTATAATAATATTGGAATGATATAAATATTAATATTATTATTAGTTTTATGTAACATAAATATAAAATCCTGATTCACTACGACGATATTGAATAGCCTCTATTGTTCTGTACTCCGAAACCCTTTGTGTAATGCAAATTTAGAAGCGCGCAATTCGAAATAAAAAAATGTATGAAGTGGAAATATTTCTGGGGCTTAAGCTAATATTTTTGAAGTTCAAAAAAATCAAAAAAATTTTTTTTATGGCAGGCCTCACAGTTTTTTTCCTTTCCCCCTATTTGTCTCGTTTTCCAGTTCAATTCGAAGTCAGTTAATATAACTCAATAAGAAAGTCCGACTACTTTGAGGTGCAAGTTTATTCTTTTTGACTGGAATGTCCAATATTATATTTATAGTTCAGAATTCATCTTCTTGTTTAAAAATTTAATTACTTGTTTAAAAATCTCATTATTTTGTTCAAAATTTAAATATTCATTAAACATCATCGTTTTTGGTTGAAATCTCCACTATTTTCATGAAAAATCGTTTTCAGCTGTTGAAAATTAAATTTTTTCGTTTGAAATGCAACTGCTTTGTAGAAAATTCCTCTTTTACATGAAAATTCAACAATATAGTAGACATTTTTAGGTTTTAAACACAAAGCTGTTTGGTTGAAAATTAATCATCTGCTTTGGTTGACGATTTGACCATTTATTTGAAAAAATTTTTTTTAAAGAATTCAACTGTTTTTGGTTTTAAATAATATTTTTTGGTTGAAATATCAACTATTACATTTTTTTGAGAATTCATCTTTTAATTATTGAAAACTAGAATGATGGTTAGAAGTTAAACCAAGTTAAAATTGCTTTGCCCAAATTTGACTGTTTCAGTTAAAGATTCATCTTATCAGTCAAAAGTTCATCTTTTTGGTTGAAAATGTAACTATTTTATTGCAATTCTTTTTTTCTGTTGAAAATTAGTTTTTTGGTATTGAATATGCAACTATTCTATTTTTACTTGAATGGTGAAACTTTTAATTGCAAATTGATCTCACATGGTTCAAAATTCAAACTTTTTTTGAATTATTATCTTTTTTGTGGAAAATTAATCTGCTTCGTAGATAATTCACCTAATTGGTCGGAAAATGAAATTTACGTTAAAAATTAATATTTTTAGGTTTGAATTAACTACTTTGTACAAAATTGGTCCTTTTGTCTAGAAAAATAAAGAATTCGGTTGTAATTTTTGTTATTTCTTGGCTAAACATTCAAGCATTTTATTGAATATTGATTTTTTTTATTGTTGAAAATTCGTATATTTTGGTTAAAACTGGAACTATTTGGTACTATCTTTATTTGAATCAGTTATCATTTTTACTGATATCAAGTGGTTTTCTAAATTATAGCTATGTCTTAGCTAATATTTTTTACGGATTAATCATTTGTGGTTAGAAATTTTTTTATTTTTGTATTTGAAAATTCATCTTTATTAGAAGAAAGGACCACGCAGATTTCTCAAGGAAAAGTGGTTTCCGTTAATTTGGTTGAATTTGCTATCTGCTTTGTATCTCAGCGTCCTGAACAAATGTCTCCGTGGTCGCAAAATCAAAAACCCCCCTGGGTTCCGAGATAAGGCCCGCTGAAGTGAGCATCACCGGGTATTGGCTCTCTTAAAAATTAAGGTTTATTGTAAAATTCTTGATCTAAGGCTTGCCGTTCAACTCAAATACAAGGAGTATTTGAGACTTTGGCATCAAGGTCAAGGGCAAAGGAACACCTCAAGATCAAATTGTCTTTTTAAACCGCAACCCCCTTTCAAGACGCCGGAAATGAAAATAGCGTAGAATTCTACATTCTAATCTAAATTTTACCGTAAATTCAAGTCAATAGTAAATAGTTATGGTGACCATGAGCTTGTTGAATTTCAAAACCATGTTTGCATTACTCTGAAATAACTCAAAACGGCTGACCGTTACCGCTTGCAGAAGTATTACCCAAAGTTCACCACGCGGAGGTTGCAAAGTCGGACTTATACTCCTTACTCATCGTCAATCTGTCAGTTTTTGTAGTTAAACAGTTAATTAGTATTATTTTTTCTGATTTCGGATCGCAAAGTTTTATATTTGTTTGTATTTCAGTCTACTGTAGAGTCAATTTCGCGATTATTAAGAATATAACGTAGCCACAGTTAAGTCCTTTCGAGTCTATTTTTTCTATTTAACAAATCTCTATTCTTCACTATCGACTATAAATTCTCCTATTCTGGTACGATCGTCATCATTATTCTTATTTACGGCCTTCTGGATGTATTGGAGGAGCACTATACTGGGATATTTTATGTGCTGTTGACGCTGAGCCCAGCCGAGGAACCACAATATAGTCGCGACATGAGCACGACAACCCAAAGTTCTTGCCCCAGCTTTCCAGGTATAAAAATATCCTAATATACGAGGGTAGTTCAATAAGTCCTTAGAATGACCAACATATGGCGCGCGAATCGCTCCAAATCATCTGTTTTCAGTCAGCACCACTCCCGACTAGAT
>NC_046662.1:23287001-23297943 GCF_010883055.1 Belonocnema kinseyi | reverse complement strand
TATAGAGCTCCAAGGAGATTATGTTGAAAAATAAAAAAAAATTTACCCAAAAAAAATTGTTTTTATACTCCATTCTAAGGACTTATTGAACTACCCTCGTATCTTCGTCTCCGTTTCCTTGTTGATCGTTTTCAACTTCTCATGCTAGGAAAGTTATCCACAACTGATAGCGAGTAGAATTTTTAAATCGAGAGTAGTTTCTGATCCTCAAAAAGCCTGGCACATCTCTGTTTCTATCAAGTTAGAAGATATCGGTACCCTCATGTTCGAATTTGTCCTGAACATATGAAGGAGCTAACTTAAGTTGGTATGGGCCGATGGTCAGTTTAAGTAAAGACTGAAGATCTAATCGAGGAAACTCAGGAACGTCTTCCTATCTCAAACGTTCCTTCATGGTGGTGCTCAGATATTAAGAAATAGGTTCATAAAGAAAGTATTTATACTATGTAAAACGGAATAACCAAACTACTACATTTTCTTGTACAAACTGCTAATTATTTATGGAGCTACTTTAAAAAAGTATTTCTCTTGGTACCAGGATCCAAGAAGATCGAGGTGGTTTAAAAGGTATAAAACGATTACAAGTAAAAAAATCGATGCTGCCACCGTGCCAGTATGAACCGCTCACGTGGCCAGTTCAAACTTGATTGAAGGGAAAAAGTTTATAGAAAATAGTTCAACCACTCACGTGGCCAGTTCAAACTTGATTGAAGGGAAAAAGTTTATAGAAAATAGTTCAAGATTATGGTCTAGTTCATATTAGGATGTGGAATTCTACGCTCTTTTCATTTACAGCGTCGTAAAAAGGAGTCGCTGTTAAAAAACCCGATTTGACCTTGAGGGGTCTTATCTCGAAACCCGGTAGGTTTTGGGCTTTGCGCCCACGAAGACATTTGTTCAAGATGCCGAACTACGCAACATATAACAAATTCAGATAAATTAACCGAAACCACTTTTCTAAGTAGAGTCAATAGCCAGTGCTACTGACTTCAGCGAGCCTTATCTCGGAATCCAGAGGGTTTTGGGATTAAGGACCAGAGAAATTTGTTCAGGACGCTGAGATACAAAACTATAGCAAATTCAACCAAATTAACGGAAACCACTTTTCCTGGAGAAATCTGCGTAGTCCTTTATTAATTTGTCAGTTAAAAATGTAGCTGTTTGCTTATCTTTAAACTTAAATCAGTTAAAGTTTTTACTAATATCAATAAGTGTCTGAATTCTATTTCTGTATCAGCTACTATTTTTAACTGATTAATCTTCTTTTTGTTAAAAGTTGGCCTTTTTGGTTAAAAAATTCATCTCTATTAGTGGAAATTTAATTTAATTAAAAAAATGCAACTTTTGGGTTGGTTATAAATTTGGAACAGTAAAATTTGTGCAAATAGCAATTATGGACTGAATTCTAGCAATGAATTATCTTTTATGGATAATTCAGTAAAATTAACTAATTTATTAGTGAAAATTATTTGTTCTCAGCAAGAATTCATTTACAGTTTGAAATTATTGGTGAAAATTTTAACTGGTTTAATTCTCCGGACTATAAAATTAATCGGTTTTCTTTGAGGTTTCAGCTACTTTGATAAGAATCAGTCTTTTTGGTTGAACACAACTGTTCTTGATTCGGAATAAAAATATTTTTTTAAAATATGAACTATTACATTTTTCGTTGAGAATAGTTTTTTTTTTAAATTTAACTTTTTAACTAAAAGCTGAATACTTCGTTCAAAAAATATTTTTGTTGGTTGAAGATTCATAATTTTAGTTAAAAATGTATCTCTTTGTTTAAAAATTTAACTGTTTTATCATACATTTAACTATTTTGTTAAAAATCCGTTTCTTTTGGTAGAAAATTAATCTTTTTTCTCGAACGTTTATCTTTAGGTTGAAAATTCAACTGTTTGGTTAAAAATTAATCTATTTTGTTGAAAATGCTATATTTTCACTTGAAATTGTAGGAATTTTAAGGGATGAAATTGAAATTAATATGTTGTTAGACTTCTAAAAGTTTCTGAAGCTTTAGTCTACCGAAATATTACATTGACTCGCATCCCTAAAGGTATACTATAAAGTGGCGATGGGTTGTAGGCCATGCGTCAAGGAGTCCAAAGCCAGTCAGGTTTCAAATATCAATTATCAGTTTCCAAAGGTCAGGAGAAAAAGGTCAAAGTTTCTGTGAACTTAGTTTTCTATAAATCAATTACCTGGTATCATAAGTTTCAATAAAACTTGTTGGAGAACCAGCACTCCATCCTCCAATAGCAAATAGAATCTCGTAAGGAATTCTGGGTCTCGAAAGAGGATGTTTCAAATCAGTCTCTCCACTTTGTTTCGCATCTTGTTCCGCAAGATAGGCACGCACAGGATATAAAATTCGTCTACATTCCTTAATACCATCGCATAAATAATATGAATAAAAAACATAATGCTGATTATTATCGAAATTAAATATGAATGATATTCTAATCTTATTTTAATTAAAATGCCCTGCAATACAAATACCTCGTCATTTTCAATAAGTCTCGAGGAAAGTATATTACTATTGAAGAATTTTGAACTCATCAAACCAAATCGAATACATTGAAAGAGCCTTGGAAAGTGAATTCTTCTCTTATCGATTTTTGCCTCAATCCAAAACTTGATTGCTTCGAAAACAATTTCCTCATTTCGAACATTTAATTCATCGTCGCGAAGAATAGCTTCCAATTCTTCAATCGAAAGATCTTTAAATTCTGTACTATCCTTGAGAATTCTTTTGAAATTGTGGCGTATGTACTTGCGACCTCTTTCTTCTAAATCTCGACAAAAATAGTGTCGAGCAAATTTGAAGATGCCTTTATTAAATATTCGCAATCAAGAAAAATCAATTATGATCAGATAAAATAGTGATATCAGTTTAGCTAACGGCTTGAAATTGAAAAAAAAAAAAGATTGCGATAGTCGTTTCGCATAACTTCGAAACAAACTAATAGGTTCATATAAGAAAATTTATTTATTTTTGGTTATCAACTTAATTTTTTTTTAAATTCATCTGTTTGGTTACATATTTAAAGATTTTCTTGAAAAATCCTTTTCTATTGGTTAAAAACTAATTTTTATAACTGTAAATTCATCTGTTGCGTTCTTGGTAACATTGTACAATTAAAAGTTGAAAATTCAACCATTTCTTTGAAATTTGAAGTATTTTGTCAAAAATTCTTATTTTTGCAGTAAGGTTATACCTTCTAGATGAAAAAATCATCTTTCTTATTGAAAATTTAACTATTTTACTTGAGTGTTGAAATTTTTACTTTTTAAGTTTTATAATTTCAGTTGAAAATTCTTTGTTTTGTTTAAAAAAGAAAATGCTTTGCTAAAATTTAATTTTTGATTGGTTAAAAATTCTTTTCGTTTTGATGACGAATTCTGTTTTTTCAAAGTTATTTTTTTTCAGAAAATTTACAGTCTTCATTGTTGGTTGAATAATTATGGTTTTAAGTTGAAAATTCAATGTTTTGGGCGAATCTTGAAAGAATTTTTTGAAAATTAATGTTTTTAAGATGAATTATTTCAGTTAATGATTCAACTTCTTGTTTAAAAATTTAAATATTTCGTTAAAAATCCGTTTTCAATTAGTTAAAAATTAAATTCTATAACTAGGCATTTAAATTTTCCATTTTTGGTTTTAAATTTATACTTGAAAGTGGAAAATTCAACTATTTTAATGAAATTTCATGTATTTTGCTAAAGAATCGTCTGTTTGGCAGTAATCTAATCTTCTATAGAACAAAAAATAATTTTTTTGTTAAAGATTTTTACCAGATAGAGTATTGAAAATTCATTTTCTTCAACGATTCATCATTTCAGCTGAAAATTCATCTTTTTAGTTAATATTTTTATATTTTGTTAAAATTTCGTTTTTGATTAATTAAAAATTAATTTTCCTATTCATGTTTTCACCTGTTTAATTTTTGGTTAAAAATTTATTCTTCGACGTTAAAAGTTCTACTACTTCGTTGAGAATTCATGTATGCTTTTGAGAATTTGTCTTTTTTAAAAGAAAAATAATCCCTTTGGTTAAAAATTAATTAAATATTTGGGTTGAATAATAATCCAACTGTTCGGTTGCAAATTAGTCTGCTTTGACTGACAATTCAACTATTTTCTTAAAAATACGCGTTTTTGAAAAAAAGTATAATTATTCTTGTTTGTTGAAGATTTATTTCTGGGTGGAAAAGTCATCTTTCTCGGTTGAAAATAGATATTCTTGGCTTGAGAAATTTAATTATTTGGTTAAAACTTCAATTATACTGTTGAAAATTCGTCTCTTTTGCTTGAAAGCTCAAATTCTTGGTTTTTAATTAAACTCTTTATTTAAAAATAAAATATTATTGTTGACAATTCGTCTTTTTGCATTGAAAGTTCTTTTCGTTTGACGGAAAAAATGGTTAAGTAAAAGTGAGTTAAATATGTATAGTAGGTAACCAAAAATACATCTTTTTGTTGAAGTTAATTAAATGTTAGATTAAAATTCAAGACAGCACTGAATATTTTACCTAAACAATTATCTGGTCTGAGTTCATGTAATAAAAATTGGCAACATAATTGGACAACTCCGAGAACTTCGAATTGATCAGCAAGTGGTAGAAGTTGTTCTACATTTTCTGGCGTCACTTTGCAGGTACCAGTGTATGCATAATCAAGAACTAATCCAAAAATATCAGCCGGAACAACATTAATTGAAACTTCAGTTACTTCAGATTGACCGCCCTTGAGGCTATTGATGAAGAGGGCTTTAAAATAGGGACTCACTGCTGATAAAATGGCTCGGTGAACAGGAAAGGTTTTATTTCCGGCGCATCTGATTAACCCATCGCAAAGTTGTTGATTGGCCCTAAAATATTTATTTTAATTAAAGAAAAGATACCGAATTTTCATGAACAATTTTTTCCTTTATTAAAAGCGAAAGATACACTGTAAAAAAATCTATTGAATTTTACATCTCTGGTGGATGTAAATAAAAAGACCCTCGTGTATCGGAGTAACTTTACGAAAAATTGTAAGAGTCCACCTAGAGATGAATTTCAGAATTGCATCTCTTGTGATATTCCAATTCGTCCGATAATTTTACACACGAAAATGTAAAATTCATTATATGAAGGAATAAAGTGAAATAAAATTTCGAACACTCGAAAAGCTCAAACTTCGTACAATTTCATGGAGATTGAAGAAACACAAGCCGGACGCGTTACCACTTACCTAAAACACATTAGATACTTTGGGTATTTTTTTGATGTTTGAATATTCCATAACAAAAATATGAAATTTATGTTTTAAATGACCGTATTTTTTCCGTTCCAATAGCAGAAAATGTAAAAGGCAAAATAGGAATTGCTCGAATTCGATCTATTTTTGCGTGAAAGCTGTCAAAAAAGTTGAACATAGCTGTCAATTTCCTCGCATTAAGAATAAAAATCCTTCAAAATTAGAGTATGAAGTTATCGATAAACAAGGAAAACGAGAGAGGCTTACGTATTCGCATATTATTATTTTATTAATTATTCTCAATTTTCAATTAATTATAAATAAAAAATATTACAGTTTCCGCCAGGATAAAATTAAAGATCTTTGGTAAAATTAAAAATCTCGATGTAATTTTCAATCATAGCAAAGTGCTTTTACCGACGAATTGTATTTTTACACGCTGCGACTGAATTTTCCCTTCTGAATGTAAATTTCGTACGAGGGAATGTGTTTTTTTATCGAGTGTGTAATATTACACTACTGTTCAAGGGTCCTTTTATTTACATCGCTAAAGGTTGTAATTTCGCATACTTTTGTAAAATCACACAGTGGAGTGTGTGCTATTTACAATGATACAATATGTAATTTTCCGAAACGTTGTAATTTTACACAAATCTTTTTTTACAGTGTGGGAGGGAATGTGTTATAGATTATAAAGGAAACCGATTTCATATGACATCGGGCAGTCTGACCCTGATGATGCATCGGACTAGTTTGGGACTGACAATTTTTTTCGAAGGAGACATGAATTTTTTCAAAAATTACGGAAATGGCGTAAATTTGTTAAAAAACTTAAAAGCGCATTTTTTTAAGAAGGTCGTGTCTCATTTTGTCTATTTTTTATTCGATTTATAGTAAAATAAAAAAATATCCAGTGAGTTTAGTCTTTACTCAAATATTCCTTCACATATACGGAGAGAAATCTCAGGAAATTAATTCACGCCACTACTCCTTGATTTTATTACGCTTTGGCGCGAGAACTATGATCTCGGAACCCTTGATTTTAAAGCATAGGTCTCGCAGATTCAGGAATTAGTCTACGCCCCTTTGTTCTCAGGTCTCGAATTCTATGCTTTTAGATCACAGAGTCCGAGACTTTAAATCATGTAAAAATTGAAAATATAATTACCGAACCAGAAAATTTCAGAGATTTCCGATTATTGAGGGAAAAAATTACAGCAAATATTTGGCAACTAAATTCATATATTACGAATGTACAAGCTAATAAAACTAGAAAAATTCATAAATTAAAACAAAGGACTTTGAAACTTTAAAACCAGGATGTTCAAAATCTCGAAATTTTTAATTTACGAAATTAGTGAATTCTCACAAATTCCAGTTGCAAAAAATTGTAATTCTCAACAAAAAACAATATTGAAATTTAATAAGTTTTGTATCTGTTAAAATAATGTGGTAACTTATAGTGCCATCTACAGTTCTTCCAAATCCTTCAAGAAACCTAAAAATTGTCGAAAATGATTGAAATAGAGCAAATTGAAAAAAAATATGAGGGGGATTAAAAAAAATCGAAGGTTTATTTATTTGTTATTTTTAGATCCATAGTAATATGAGGAGCATATTTTGTGTATTCCCCCATCACTAATTTATTCTTTATTCTAATCAGTTAAATTCTATAACATTGTTGCGCAAATTGCCACGTTAAAAAATATTTTCAAATTTACGAACTTATAACATTAGGAAGTTAACGCAAACTTATTTTGTATTGATCATTTAATTTTCAAATGTTGTATCTTTAATTCCGAAAAAAGAATCCGTCACTTTCTGTTTCACATAACAGCATAAAAAGTCCATTACTTTAAACGTAATGCTTTATTTTTAAAAGTTTCCAAATTTTCCGATACAATGTATGACCAAATTTCTTAATTTTAACTGAAAATTAGGGAAGTTGTAACTGAATTTTCCAAAATTCATTTTTGGAATGACATGATTTTGCAGAAAAATATCCCGCATGTTAATATATACCGAACTATTAAATTTTAAAAAATAGCCGAAAATGAGTATTCAAATCCCCGAAACAAATTATATTTAATATTTTAATCGGTTAGAATGATTCTTCTTTTAGTGCTATACTTACATAGTTTAAAAACGACGACTGAAAAATCCTAAAAAGTAAAATATTTTTGAGATAATGTATTTGAGTCCCAAAAAATTCCGTGGCATCGCCAGAATTATACTGCCCAACTTCATTTCAAATAGGTCTAAAATGATTTGGACGACCTTCAAATTAATATTTAAAAATTCGAAATTAATTGAGGGATGCTTTTTAGAACGGGCAATTTCCAAGGGTTCTGAATTGAAATAAAAGCGAATGATTTTTTTTATTAAAGTTCAAAAAAGAGAAGAGGCTGAAAATGAAAATGAAAAACTAACCAAAAGGTGAAATCTGAATTGGGAAACAAACCTAAGTTCGGACCAAACGATCGGAAATTCCACGAGCGCGTAATTTAATGGTAGACACATGCATTTCCTGGTTTTAACGGTTTGTTTTTTCTTGCACTGCTTTAATTTCGTGGCAGAAACGATTGCCCGTGACATTCGGTTTCGTGAACGTTTTCTTGGTTTCATTCTGTTGGCGCCATCCATAGCTCGAGGAGACTCTGGCTCTGGCTCCTCGAGTTAGTGGCTCGATTCGCCTTCCTTGCTTTAGATTCACTCTTCTGTCACTGATGTCTTTTTTTATATTTCTACCAAATTACAGAATTCATCCTCATCCCGCTGTCAAAATGACAGGGACTCTTGGTCATGACAGACGAATTCGAAAATTCTTGGAGTCGATCTTCATTTGACATACTGTTCGAAAATTGATTCGATTCTCAGGGATCAAAAAGAGTTTAATTTTTAGACCAAGTAGCATCATCTAGAGATCCTCAAGGGAAAGTTGAGACACGAAATACTCCAAATATGATTGGCGCCGCTGTACCGGAACTAGTTAAACTTGTATGAGTTTTGATTGGCATGAGTTGGCGCTATTTTCATATCATAATTTTATTTTTAAGAGGGTTTAATACAGAATAGAGACAACACTGAAACAAGAATCTCATACATTATTAAAAAGGTTAGTTATTAAGGTTAGGGAAAAATAAAATTCACTTTGAAACACATATACTTTAAAATTGTCATGAACAAATGGCGGCTATTGGGGGGGATGTGTCTCAACTACGCGTACGTGTAGTCTCTCGTTTTGAGGGGAAAAATAATTTCTAATTTTTAAGTTTATTTGTTTTTAGGCTTACATACATACAATTTTCCTAAGAATCTTGAGAAAATTCTAAAAGATTTAAAAAAAATTCAGATGTGTTGAATCAAGATTTCAACAAGAAAGTTGATCTGTAACCAAATAGTTGATTTTTCAAACAAAAAAGTGTAATATTTGATATTTCAATTCAAAAAGATTTTTATTTAAAATTAAAAATAGCTGAATCCATTCGAAAAAGACAAGCTCGCAACAAAATAGTTCATTTATCAACCGAAAAAAAACTAATTTTAAACCAGCTGTAATTTTAATAAAAAATATCAAATATTTTTCAAAAGAGCTACATTTTTTTACTAAAGAGTTTCATTTCTTAATCAAAAATATGAATTTTACACGGAAAAGTTAATTTACAAACGAATAATAGAATTCTAAGGCATGAATTTTCTATCCAGAAGATTAATTTTCTGCAAACAATAACAAATTCGAACTAATATTATGAATATCCGATCAACAAAATGACTTTTTAAAAAGCGGTCTTACTTACAACTACTAGTAGTTGCTATTTCAAAACAAAAATATTTTCATTTAAAGCCTACCAAGAAAATTAATTCTCATTTTCAACAAAATAGTTTAATCCACAGCAAAAAAGACTTTAATTTTAAACTAAATATTTGCAATTGTAATAA
The DNA here is from genome assembly GCF_010883055.1 of Belonocnema kinseyi. Lineage (NCBI taxonomy): Eukaryota > Metazoa > Arthropoda > Insecta > Hymenoptera > Cynipidae > Belonocnema > Belonocnema kinseyi. The sequence goes on along the minus strand of NC_046662.1, from coordinate 23,288,760 downwards.
GAAAAAATTTGCCCGCCTCATGAATATGTTCTTATCGCGCGTGGCTCACTTCGCTTGCAAGTTTGAGCGCCGCTACAGCTCGCGTCCGTTCACTCTCGCGCTTTGCGCCAGAGAATGAGTTACTTCGCGATTCGCGCTCTGATATTTATTCTTTGCATTTGGATATGCTTGAATGAAACTTTATAAAAAAGATTTTATTTAGATCACAGTATTTATGCGCGGCTCAATATTCTGAATTTTCTACTTATTTAGGTACATTTAAAGATTTAGTTTCTCAAAGCTCTGTAGGGTTTGAGATACACATTTTCATCGTGACACTCGCGCTGCGTGCTCAATTTTTGTCGGACATTTTTAAATGTACATTTTCTGAACCACCTTAAAATGAATAAAAATACTACAATACTTTTTTCAGGCATTTTTCTCTATCTTTGTTATGCTAAGAATATGAATTTGGGGTTTCATGTTAGATTTTATGGATAAAGCCAAATGTCCTACAAATCTTCTTTTAGATTTTCACGTATCACATGTCTTTTTGCGTCATTTGAATGTTGTGGCGTCAAGTTTCGGGCTATTCTAATACTTTCTCAATTATAAATGATGAGAATGTAAATAAGATGAAATTTCTGCAAAGACATGAATTTTTAAACCAAAAATACGAATTTTCAACAAAACTGTTGAATTTGCAACCGAATAAGATTTTTCAGTCCAGAATGAACAACATTTTCGGTCAGTTATAATTTGAAGGTTCCTCGAAAAAATTAAAAAAGATTTTTGAACATTTCATATACATGAAAAAAGTATCTAGAAAATTTCTGAGACTTTTGTATAGCATTTTACAAAAGTTAGGAAATATTTTATTAGTTTAATAGATATTTTGGATTTTTTTACTTTTTCTCAACGAAAAATCTAATGTTAGGTAGTTTTATCCGAAAAGGTTTTTATATTTAATCAATTCAACTAGTAGCATTTTTAATAAAAAAACATAAAATCTTTTCCAAAGGAAATGAATTGCTTTCAAGAAAATGTTATTTTAAACTGATCAATAGAAAAAATACATATATATTTAATTCGTTTTATACAGGAAAATAGGTACATTTAGAACAAAAGAGATGAATTTGGATAAGAAATTATGAATCTTCAACTAAACAAGAAAATTTTTAACTAAATTGTTGAATACTCAAGAAACAACAATATTTTTAGGCAAACCAATCGCAATTTTAAGTTGAAATAAATCAATTTCAATTTTAATGAAAAAATGATGAAATATCTACAACAATAAATTAATTTTCAAACCAAAAAGACAAACTTTAAACAAAAACCAATTTCAGACGAGAGGCAATGATTTGATGAAAAAATAATTTCTAATAATAAATATAAATATATAATAAATATATTTTTTTCAAGATGTATTGGCTTGAATGATACTAATAAGTAATTTTTGCTAGGTTTCTCAACAAAATTTTTAACGATTTGTAAAGATTTTAGTTATGCTGAAAAAGTATCTAAAAAATGTCTAACATTCTTTATTATTTTACAGAATTTTACCGAATTTAAGGAAAAGTTTTTATTCAGTTCGAAGTAGATTAAGCACTGTTTGACAATTAGAGAATATTCAAAAATATTCTATAAACTTCACGAAATATTTTAAAGTTTGAAAATTTTTTAATCTCTTCAAAACTTATAAAATTCCTAAGTATTCTAATACGAGTACTCTAATACGAGCGGTTTATAAATTCGAGTGTATGCCTGTCCTAACATA
>NC_046662.1:23277531-23286901 GCF_010883055.1 Belonocnema kinseyi | reverse complement strand
ATACATTTGTATTATACTTGTTTGACGATGATACTGAAAATGTTTGTTTTTACGTATTTCTAACGGCTTAGGAGATCCTTCTAGAAAGTTACAATTTTTATTTTTTTAAAGAAAATTTTGAAGGATTTCCCAGTTTAAGACCCACAAGTTCTAAATTTTTAAATTAGAAATAACTAATTCAATAATTAAAAAAATTTCATTCTCCAATTTTAATCTCATTTATGAACCAAAAAAGGTTCGACCATCTCAGCCAAGACAAGGCTTGACTTGTGATAAATAAACGTTGCCTTAGCCAAGACAAGGCTCGACTTGAGACAAGTAGACGCCGTTTTACCTGCCGTGGCTATAAAAGTAAGACGAAGGCTTATGTCTCGACTCAGTTTTGAGACGCAGCCAGAGATCGATGTTTTGGAGACGAACTCATGACATAACCAAGTCAAACTCAAGTCGAAGCATTTTTACTCGGGTATCTTACAAAACTATTCGAATTATTCATAAAACTGTCTTACAATCACCGATTTAGGAAATTTTAGAAATTCATTTCTATATTTTAAAACATTTAAAAACGTTCTCTTGAAGTTAATAAAAAAGTTAATAAAAAATCACTTTAGATATCTTTAGGAATCTTAAATAAATTTATTATTTTCTTCAGGCCTTTCAGAATCTTGAAAAAAAGTTTTAAAAATTTAGATTTTGTTGAAACCTTTCTTATATATTTTTAAATTTTAATAATTTTTGAAATCTTTCAAAAACTTACAAATATTTGTTAAATTATTGTAATTTTTATCATTTTTTTTAATTCAGAAGAATAAAACAATTGCAATAAAATCTTCTAGAATCTTTTTCGACAATTTTGGAAATATTTGGAATATTTTAAATTTTTTTCTACTCACAAAAATGTTTCAAAATAAAAAATAATAAAATTTTTTTCCAGAAATCTGAAGAAACATATATTATTTTCTTGAAAATTTCAACATTTATAAAGTGGTTCCAAGTTTTTGGTTTTAAGTCTTCAAAAATATACATTTTGGTTATAACATTGTACATATAATTTTAAGTTTGAAATTACTTTTTTATCTTTTCGCAAATTCTAAATATTTCTTGAACTCATTCGAATCTTTCCACCTTTGAAATCTGAAGTTTATCTCCGGCCAGGAACATCTGAACTTTGGCCTTTGACAGTTGATTTTCGAATTATGACCAAAAAATTCTGAAATTTTGTAGATAGATTTGACTTAATGTTTTTGGTTATTTCTGTAATAAATATCTTATTTCGCATATACAAATTTCAGTAGAGGATATGATCTCCAAGCTTCTTCTTATCCGGGCAGCTCAATTTTCTCGAACCTGGGATATCATGGGTCACACATGACCTTTAGCGGTTAACTCCTACACTCTGTCACTTGCCTCATGAGCATAAAGCTTGGATCCCTAGCCTTTGATTAATAACTCTTCATCTTTGATCCCTGAACGTTATCCCTGATCTCTAACTTCTGACATCTGACCACCGACCCTTGTCCTTTGACTTACGAAATTCGACTTTTGACTTGAAACTTCCAATTTTTTTTTGGGAAAACTGGGCCTAAACTTTTTCCCATTTCTCTTATTGCTATTTGTATCCTAAATAAAAATTAGGTAGATGGAGTCACCTCTTAATCTCGCCTGACCAGGACAGGTCGATTTATTTGAGACTAGGTTATCATAAGTCACATTTGACCTCTGGTGGTTAACTACTAAACTCTGCCCCTTGTCCCTTGGTCATTCACCTTTGATTCGTGACTTTTCTTCAATACCGTTTCTTCAATACCGCCTTTGACCTCTGACCATAATCTCTGAATTCAAAAATCTGATATTTGACAAGAGACTCTCGACCTTGGATTCACAATCTACAAATTCTGACTTGAAACTTCTGAAATTTTTGAAAAAACATCGTCTAACCTCTTTTCTTATTTCTTTCATAAATATCTTATTTCGCACATACAAATTTTTGTGAAGGGAATGACCTACAAGTCTCTTCTGACCCGAACGGGTCGATTTTCCCCAGTCTAGGAACCCATAGGTCTCGGAAGGATCTTTTGTGGGGTTGATCCGACAAGAACTGAAACCTTAAGGTTGGTACGCAAATCCTCGTGGTTGTAGACGCGCGCGTACTCTCCGGTTTTACGCAACGGCGGCAATCAATACCATGTTATAAAGGGTGGGTGCGATACCAGGAGCCAGTCATACCACCGAGCCGCTAGGCTGATGCCGGCAACCACACCTTTATTTCCGATATCCTACTTTGCCATAAGCGAGGCTCTGCTACTACATTTCTCACCCCTCTCCCTTATATCCGGTCTAGCCTCTCACTCTCTCTCTATTCATCCCTTATAAAGGGAGTTGACTCACTTTGGATCGGGTTTTCGTGTTGCTTGTTGTAAGACACCAGGAAAAAGGGAGGGACCGACCGGCGAAACAATAGGTACGAGTGAATTACAAAAATAAACCCGGTCTGGTACATATTTTAGAGATGATCAATGGTGACCTTCGGTGTTTAATAATAGCGACTCGCCGGCTTAATGGAATTCCGGGAGGGGAGTTCTCTTAGGATTCAAGTTCATTTTGTGAGTTCCGGGCGGCGTTTTTTACAATTGAAGTTTAGGGTTAAAAAAGAGGTTTAATGAAGTGAGAAAAGTGATGAGGGAAATAGGGATTGTGTGAAAGAAATTGTAAAAGGTTTTGTTTCTTAGATTCAAGTGTTGGAAAAATAATAGAGGAGGTTTTTGGTGGGAAAATGTTGAAGGGGTAGTTTCAGTGAAATGGCGTGGCTAGTAAATAAGAAAAATTAGATTATAGTGTGGTCGAGATATATTTTATGGGGCAGTGATTATAGTGTTTTAGATATAGATTATTAGAAGTGTTTATATTATTGGTTGTTGTCCTACTTGTTATTAAATATTCATTAAATGAATTTAGTTCGGAGTAGTTTGACTATTATCTGAAAATATTATGAAAAGAAAATTGTATTTGTCAATGTTTTTTTATCATTCAATCAGATTAATCTTATTTAATACTAAAAAATTATCAAATTAATAAATATCAACACATTATTGCTATGAAAATTTGTCATAAATCTTATGTAACTGCTACATCAGAAAACAGTGAACAAAATGATATTAATTCATTTAAAACTCAGAATTCTGTAATATTTAATCAAGATTGTTATAATTTGGTGACATTACTGTAAAGTAAATTTTATTTTATTTCAGCATTAAATACTATACAACATTATTCAAACGAGGTAAACTAGAGTAGAGTGTGACTGAGATATATTTGATAGACTAGTGTTTGTGGTGTTTTTGTTAAAGATGATTAAAAAAATTTATATAATTAGTTGTTGCACTATTTATTATTAAATATTATTTGAATAAATATGGTTTTGAATAGTTTTACTATTATCCAAACTTAGTATTAAAGGAAAACTGAATGTGCTAAGGTTTTTTTATCATTGAATCATTTTAATTTTATTTAATACTAAAAATAGATCAAACTATTAAAAATTTTCAAACGGTTATTATAAGCCTGTTACATAACTATTACATAACTGCTATATACGTAACAGTAGAAAAATGATAGTAATGCAATCCCAAATTAAGAATTCCGTAATATTTAATAAAGATTGTTATAGGTTTATTATATAAATGTTTATTATATAAATGTTACTTAATTTCAAAATTCAATACTATAACATTTTATTTAAATTAGGGAAATAAGAATATATTGTGATAGAGATATATTTTATGGAGTAAATTCTATATTGGTTTTTGTATCGATTATTGAGTATTTATATTATTGATTGTTGCACTATTTTCTTTCAACATGAATCAAATAAATTTAGTTCTGGATATTTTTACAATTATCTGAAATATTATTATGTGAAAACTGGATATGTAAAATTAAATTAATGTTTGCAATGCGTTTGTTACATAACTATTACATAAATGTTACCAAAATCAAACATTCAATGCTGTACCGTTTTATTTAGAATGATATGAAGATGTGACTTTTCAACAATGCGCAAAAACGTTAAAAAAGTATAGAGAAAGATTTCCAAATTAAGAAAGAAACAATATTTTATAATTTATACAACACTGTTACATAAGTATTGGATTTCTGAATGCAGACTCAAATAATTCATTTTATTTTTTTAGTACAATTCTGCAAAGCAAAATTTTTGTCCATGCCTTTATTACGAAAGTTTAGGACATTTTTATTTGTTTAAAAAGTATAAAAATGAATTAAATAATGACATTCTAATGTAACACATATGTATAATTTTTATGTTTTGTGACATAACGTTGGTTGAGAACCGTTTGAGATTGAACACTCATTTTTGAATTTCAATAGTTAAAAAATCCAAATATTTTTTCAACCATTTTATTTAAAAGACTGATAACTTCTTCTTTACTCAAATGACACTGGCTAGTAAAAAATAACTTTCCCTTAAAATAACAAAAACTAAAAATCATACAAAACATCATGCGAATTAAGAAACATTTATGTGCTTTTTAATACTTTTAAATTATTATCTTCAAATTATCTAAGAAATGATTGAAAACATTATAAATATTTTGTGTTAGTGATTTCACAGGAAATTAGAATTTTTTTAAACAAAATTAATAATTAAGACTAATAATTTTGTAACAATTTTAGGTCATATTAGCGTTATATACCGGAAATTGGTATTTTTAATTAAAATCTATTAGGTATCAAAGGATACAAAAATTATAAATAATTTAAGCTTAAGGTTTTGTTAGCATTTTTTACCGGAAACTGACATTTTTGAACAAAAACCATAATATTTTGAAAGTTTATAATTCTTTTTTACAATTTCAGGTTACGTTAGTGTTTTATATAAAAAAATAGTATTTTGAAACAATAATCCTTGTAGGTGGCACCGGATTTACAATTTTTAAAAAATTTCAGGTTATATGAACGTTTTTCGCATTATATCTGTTATTAAAAAAAAAAATCATTGGCATGTTTAACGTTTAGTCTCGAACATTATTGTATTAAATAGCAAAGCAAGTCGTGGAAATGAAGGTCAAAAAAATAGATAGATAGACACACCTCTTACAAAATGTTATTGTTTAATGTCGTTAAAGATCAATTCTACTTTATCGACTCATTCATAATTTCTGTTATCTGATTTGAATTCTCGTAATTTCCTTCAGTTGGTCAGTTACTCGTCTTTACGTTCCAAGCAGGATGTCTAGCTTTAAATTTTCTGGCTTTATGAAAATTTAAATTTTCATTGTTAAATATTTATTTTATGAATCTTTTTCCAAATTGTTTGCATGTTTTTGACAGATTTAATAAATTTTCCATGACTTGCTTTGTAATTTAAACATCATTAGATTTAGAAGATAATTCCCAATTCTGAACAATTTTCTGTTATATTATGCTTCCGTTTTTTGTCAGAAATTATTGGTATATTTTTAATGTAAAAGACTTCTAGTTTAAAGAATATTTACAATTCTTAAGCAACTTTACGGTGTGTCCTAATGAAAAACAACAGAAAAAAAAACATCTGCCCGCTATAGATAGTGGATTTAGAATTGCACCCGCGTGAGATAGGTGTTTTTTATTAGGACCCATTGTTTATATCACGTTGGAGTTTTTTTTACCTAAAATTGAAATTTTTATTAAGATTATTTTGAACAATCTAAGATTATGTTGACATGTATGTAGAATTAGAAATCTGGAAAAGAAAATAAACATTTATTGTACAATTTCAGGTGAAGCTAGCGGTTTTCAAAACTAATTGTTTGGTTAAATATTGATCGTTTTTCTTAAAAAGTCGTCTTTTTATTTTGATTGTTCATCTCTTTTTGGTTAAAATTGCAACTATTTGTTCAAAAATAAATCTGTTTCGTTAGAGGATTAAAAAATCCAAACATTAGATTTTTTATTGTGAAATTATCTTTTTTGGCTGAAATTTTAATTATTTGCTTGGAAAATTATTTTATTACGTTCGAAATTATTTTTTTTTATTGCAAATTTTACTACTCCATTTCAAGTTAAAAATGTATCTGTTTTAGGCGAAAATGCAACTATTTTCATGAAAATTTATCTTTTTGGGAGAACAGTAATCGCATTAGTTGAAGCCAAATATTCAGTTGAAAATTTATATTTTTGTTTGAAATTTCATCGTTTTAGTAAATATTCATTTTTTCAACTGAAAATCTAACTACTTCATTTTTCGTGGGAAATTTACCTTCTTTGGTAGAAATGTAATCTTCGTGCTTGAAAATTCATCCGCTTTGTTGTAAATTTAATTATTTTGCTAAAAATTTATTGCATTCGGTTCAAAATTCATTTTTCTTACAGGAAATGTATCTATTTTATTTTTTGTCAGAAATCAATTTCTTTCGTTGACTATTTTTTTTTTAAATTTAACTGTTCTATCTTTGGTTGAAATTTTATCCTTTTTAGTTGAAAATTCATGAATTTGGTTCAAAAATGGTATTTTTGGTAGGAAATTGATATTTTTGGTTCAAAAATTGAACTATTTGGTTACAAATCCGTTTTTTCGTTCAATATTCATCATTTTCGATTAGCATTCTTTTTTGTGTGGAAAATTTAACTGTTTTGTTGAAACTTCTTTTTTTTAGATGTAAATTAATTTTTTTTTAAACTTTTTGGTTTGAAAATTCAACATTTTAGATGAAATTCTTGTTCTTCATTGACTGAAAAATATTTCTTAGTAGAAACTTCGACTTTTGTTGAAAATTCCTCTTTTTGGTTAAAAAGTTATTCTGTTTTGGTTATGGTTTCCAATAATTTGTTAAAAATCCTTATTTTTTGTTTAATTTAACAAATTAAAAGCAAATTAAAAGAAATTTTGGTGGAAATATCAAATATTACATTTTTCGTTGAGATGTTTTTTTGTTTATAGAAAATTGATTAATTTGGTTAGAAATTTAACTATTGTTAAAAACTTCTTTCTTGGTTGAAAATCAATTACTTTGGCTAGAAATCTAATTCGTCCATTTTTTCATTATAATTTGTATTTTTAGTTCAAAAGTCACTTAGAAATTAATGTATTTTATATTGGTATCTCTTACGTAATTTGAGCATTATCTCTTATCAAATTATGTATGACTGTTGTCACTAAAAGTGCTTGAAATATATTCAGAAACAGTTTTTGTTGCCATCATATTAGTGATCTCCGTGGGGAAAGGTTGTTTTTATACCTAAAAGAAAAATTGAAAACGGTCCTTCCAAATTAAAAATTGGTGAGTACTAAGTCGGGGAAATCAGAGAATTTCGGAATTGGGATTTTGTGGCAAAAAAATCTATTATAAAATACGAATAAAATAAAGAAATGGGAAAATTTGAATTTTGAATAGAATTTTTGTCTATAATTTTAGTGACACGTCTCCCGTCAAAGTGTTTGTTTGTATCGGGTCAGGTGAAAGGCGAAAATTGTTGCGCTTCTCGACGATGTAAGATAATTTAATATTGTGGCTTTAGTCTGCGAGTGGTTGTCACTTGACAAGCGATATGGTCTTCGAATGACGACATCTGCTTGAAATTCATGCAAATATTTAATAATACTCTATTATCAATGATAATGAATCCATTCTCGTGTTGTGAAAGTGAAAAACAGTTCAATTATTAATAAAGCAGAGGAAATTTCTTTAGATTTATGTTAGAGTTTTATAATTAAAAATATTTCTAAATAGTTGTGCATGTAAGTATAGTGTTCTGTAATCAGTGCCGATTACTGTTAGATAGTAAAAGATATATCATTAACAATCTTTCTGTACCATCAGGAATTTAATTTCGTATTGAAATGATAATGTGTTAAGATTTTATTTAAAACTTTATAATCCAGCAGAGATTGTAAATAATTTTGTTGTCCATAATGTAATTAGGTAATTTTAAGAGTCATTATTTTATAAAAATTAGTAGGAAATTAGTTAGGTTCAGGTTGTTTAATCTTGTCAACAGAATCCAATCCGCCATTTTATACTTTATTTTCGTTTTCAATTCATGATATGCATCTTTTTTATTATCTGTTACGAAAATTTATTTGAATTTACAGTCTAATTATTTACATTAATTTAGAATCGGCTAAGCTCTAGTTTAGCCAAATATAAAACTGTACAATTTGGAAAACTAAAATTAAAAAATGTGATATTTTGTGTTTTTGAAGGTATTGCATTTACAATCTTAAACTTTCAACATTATTCTTCAACTTTGAAATGTTTCCAATCAAAATGATCAATGATTAAAGACCTTCAAATAAACATAGGTCAGTTTTGATCGCTTAAATTTTATTCAGCTTTGAATGTTTTTAATTTGAAATTGTTTAATTACAAAATTATTTTAAAGAATCAACTTGAAAAATATATGAAAATGCTTATTTTGAATTCCCAGGGTAAATAAAAATAATTAAACTAACAAAGATAATAATTTTTTTCAGGCCGGAAGAATAAAGTAAAAAATTCAGTATGGATGTAAAAGGGCGGGTTGCCTTGGTAACGGGAGCTGCTTCCGGTATTGGAAAGGCGTGTGTTGAAGAACTTCTAAATCAAGGAGCCAAGGTATTATGACATTATTAACCCTTAAACGGCCAAAACGCCACTACCGGGACACTGCTTTTCAACGGCCAATAACTAAGACTATTCGACACTAGAAAAAATTGAGACACATATATTTTTATTGCTTAAGATCTCCTCTTTCCGACGGTGCCAGTGAAATTCCTCAAAAAATGTTCTTATTATCCCAAAATGCAGTTTAAACAAAAAAAAAACGTGATTTTTCGTGCCTATTTTTTTTGTGAACCATTTTCCAAAGCTTTTCGAGTCTGTAATTAACCTGGAATCTCAGTAACGGGTGGAATAAATGTCTAAACTTTGAGAATTCACGGTTCAAAGATCGATTTTTCGTTTTAGTATTTTCAAAATGAATTCTTAATGGCAAAATTTTTGTGAAAACATTCATGAATTTTTTTACAATAAACGATGATTACAAGAACTTTTTATTCTTGACAAATTTTCCGAAAAGCGCATAGTTTTTCAATAGAAAATTTTCATAATTCTAAGCATCGTGTAAGAGTAAATGATTCACGAATATTTATCGTCCGTCTGCCGCAAACAAAGTTTACGTTGCCCAACTATCACCAACGTGGAGGTCGACGAATATCGATAGTCTCTTTTTTTTAAGGGATTTTTAATATTTTTTTTACATTTTTTAATTTTTTTTTATGGAGAATTTTTTCCATTTCAGATTTCAATCCGTTGAAATCATTTTGATCCTGCTGTTTCAGAATGTAATTTTGAGAAACAATGTGAGCAGCAATACATGTTGCAATCAATGCAAA
>NC_046662.1:23274417-23277431 GCF_010883055.1 Belonocnema kinseyi | reverse complement strand
TACAATATTAAGTATTTAGTACTATTTTTACAGAAAAGTTTTAAGCTACAAGTATTTAACTTAGTGACTTCCCAATTTAAAGTTATAAAGTTTAAAACTTGCTATTATAAGATTTTAATATTAAATTTTTTATAGCTTCTTATTTCTGATTATTCTATTTAAAAAATATCATTTAACTGCAATAATTTTCGATTTAAAAATAAGCTGTATTTAAACAAAATAAATTTTAAAGGCCTAAGAAAAATTATTTTGAACTGTTTGGTGATAGCTATTATATATATAATTTAAAAAACTTACTTTTGAGTAACACAGGATGCTGTATCTCGTCGCCAAGCGTCTTCGTAACGAGGAGAAAGTAATTGTTTCCCTACATCTCGAACTAAATTACTTTCTGTGGCACTTGGACAAAGGGCCATTACTCTCACCCCAGTCAAATCTACGTGGTAATCATCCTAAAATTAAAAAAAAAGAAAGTTTATTCCATTTGCCGATATAATTCTTCCACGTGAAAATGAAACTGTTTAAATCATTTTTATCAATTATTTTTCAATTTTCATTTTGCTTCAGTGAAAATCGAAATGAACATGTGAACTATTTCACATGAAATCGGACATTGAGGCACTGATAGTGTCACCTAATTGTTTGGAGCCCAAATATATTGTTTCACTTAGTAAAAAATAAGACACGGATCTTTTGTTTTTTACGAACAAATTTTTTCAATGGTCTTAGGGCTACTTAAATATTTAGGTAATTTGTGAAAAAGTTAACAAACATTTTCTTTGAGAAGTTTTATCTGGGGAACTAATTGTTAAAGGAACCATAACATTTTTTCAAATTACTAAAATGTCATACATTTTTCAACAAAACTACAAATCAAACTTCTCCAAAAGGCGAACTTTAATCTTTTAATGAATTTTTGTCAGATTGATAGAAATATCAGAGAGATATCCTGTGACTTTCGCTCTTTCTAAAATGTCCCTTCATATAGACAAACTTAGTTTTTATAATGTAAAATAAATTATTCCTAATGTCAATTTATTTTTAAACATTCTCAGTTTGGTGTCTTAATAAAGAAGCTCAAATCATGTGAGATGACATAATTTTGCCGAAAGATAACTGTATATTCTGTAATTAGTCACTGTTAGAAATATTTTGAAATATACAAAGTTATATCTTCAAAAAACTACCGTTTACGAAGTTTCCGATACATTCACGTAATGGTACATTCAATTTACAAAATTTTAACTGAATTTTCTGAAACTTTCAATTAATTTACCAGGTTGTGGTGACATTTACGCTGTCTTTGGGATACCAAGTGACCACTTAGATGAAATTTCTTTATCTTCGAAGCTTCCCGTAAGAATGAAAGGAGTTCTTTAAAGAATCAGAAACAGCAAAACACGAACACTCGGAAAAAACAGCTTCTCGTGTAAAGCTGTAAATCGTCGAAGAATCCTTAGAGCATTCTTCGGAATCTCTAAGCGAGAACCCATCCGAGAGTAATCCTAGCTTAGCGGAAGGTAAGGACTTAAGAGGACATATTTGCGATGATTATACCGGGGGGAGGGGGATCTGCTAGAAAGAGTTTTAAATGCCAAATTGTTAAATCAATCGGATACAACAACTAGTCAAATGAGGACTCCAATGAGGCCCCATTCTGATAGCAGCACACCAAATGAGATTAGCGAACAAAAGAAGATACGGCTTAGATGTCCAACAGTGTCTTATATCCAGGCCCTTCTAAGTCACCTAAAAGTGGCCACAGTCATTGACTAAACTCGATGACGACCGGGTCAAAGCAAATGAAGCAGCATCAGAGAAGAAATATTACCATCCCAAGAATGGTAGATTCCCAATTCCGAAATTATAGTTTTATTGTCATCTGTTCAGACGAATTGTCCCGAACTTGACTCACTGCAGCTGCTGGCAGATTACAACCTTGGGCGGGAGCTAAGATCGAACTAATTAATAGCTAGGATCTCCCAAGGTCAGTAAAGCTGCTGTTTTGGATCCCTGGTGTATCTGTAGAGCCAACAGCATCATTTAAAAGGATGGCAATCCAAAATCTGCGAAACAAAACGGGAGTCCGTAAGGTTACCGATGTCTAGGTGGGTACTTTAACTAGTCACCTTGTAAGAACTGCAGAGCCAGGAGTGGTCGAGAGTCTCAAGAATATCGACTGTATTCCTCACTATGGGTTGAAAATGATTAACATAAAGATTCTCTTACAAAAACTAAAGTTACACCTAAAGACAGATCTCCGGATATTTTTTTGAATTTGGTGGAGGAGACAACTAAAAGTTAAAATGGACACTGAATGTCCCTTTTCCAGTTCTTTAACAGCAAAACAAAAGGCTTTTGCCCTAATACAAGAACCTTTGAATTACAAGGTGAAAACTAGAAGCTCAAGTAAGAAGAGCGGATCAGACATGTATGATAGCTCCGTAGAAACACCTGGGAAAACACTTTATATCAAAGGCGACATTAAAGTTATTTGATGAACAAGGTTATTTGATAGATACTTGGTGGCAATTTTGATCGAAAAACACCTAAGAGGCAGGCACCGAACTATGGTGATTTGCTCAGCGTACCTACCATTGGATTCCGAGGATCCACCACCATGTGAGGAATCAGGTGGACTACTGCTGCTTTAAAGGATGACCATTCTTTATCGGATGTAATGCTGACACACATCATTCGACTTAGAGTAGTAAGGACACCAACCACAGGGGAGATTTTTCATATTAGATTGTCTCTTAGCCACTGATTCAAATTGATTTAAAAGGGGTTATACGATTACTTTTGTGACGTCCAGATATCGCGAGGTAATCGATTTGACCTATTTGATAAGCATTAGCGAAATGTTTAAGGAATGGCATGTATTTTCAGATACCTCCCTATCGGATCATAAACAGATATACCAGGTGTATACATATGAAACCGGTATTTTTTCAAGAAAAAAACACATTTATTTCAAGAGAATGATAACAAATATTTTATTCAAAGTATGCGCC
>NC_046662.1:23267088-23274317 GCF_010883055.1 Belonocnema kinseyi | reverse complement strand
ACAATCCGCCAATTAGCACAAATGGTAAGTTCCGACAGTGCCTACAAGTGTGCCTACTGGCCGCTAAATGGCAATACCGGTTTCATATGTATACACCTGGTACTTCTCTTTTAACAACCGATAGATCTGAGTTTGAAAGGTATAGGAACCCTAAAGTAACTGACTATGATACTTATAGAGAGGACATCTGCAGTAAACTGGGTGCTATACCCAACAGAATCATCGACCCAAAGCATGGACCCTTTTAGTATTCTAGTCTTAAAGACCTGAAAAACGATACTCAACGCTGCTAGACTCCAGAGAACCTTAAGCTGTAAGTGATCATGTCAACTGAATGCATTAATATTGACGTCGGAAAAAAGGGCTGAAACGACTAATGAAATAGAAGATCAGATAATGAGGGTAATCTTCCTGGGCTCGAATTTAGCTTGCACGAATCAGGGGGCGGTTCATAAATAATCTTCGAAAGGCAAAGAAAGCATAGATGACTGTTTGGGCCTGTAAATGCGCAATAAGGAGAACCTAAGAATTTAAGCCCAGCATTACTTATTCGTTATATGCAATGATTATTAGATCCATAATAGCGTATACATCAACGATCTGGTTAACAAGAACTGACCTAATTAGTAATATAAAGCAACTGGAAAGCCTTCAAAGTTTTTTTCTGCTTAGCGATCACTGTTGCCATAAAACAACACCAACAGCAGCAACCTCAGTGATGTTAGGGCGGCAGATCTATATGACATTAGTAAACGCATTCTATGCGAGGAGAATATTCTCGTTATGCAACCTGATGCTATGTTTAGGAAATTATCCTTCATGAAAACCTTCAGTCATCTTCCCTAAAAGTGAAGAATAGTATAAAAACGGAAAAAGGAAAAAATTATTAGCACCAGGCCTGATTTGCTCCACAGACGAAATTAAAGACTCCTTAGGAACTAAAGCTGGAATCCATGATTCCAGCTAAGACGGCATCAACACTGAGCACATTGCCTACAGTTTTTCAGGGCGAAATCATAGCTAATAAAGCTTTCCTAGAGAAAAATTTCAAGTGGGCTTATAAAATCCAACACATTTAAATATATTCTGACAGTCAAGCAGCTCTTAGCAATCTTACATCTGAAAAATTAACTTCTAGTCAAGTCTGGAATTGTATTGAAGATGTACTTCAGGTTGCTGGTAGAAGCTGAGTTATTCTGATCAGAGCTGTCGACTATGAGTATATTGAAGGTAATGAGAAAGCGGATGCAGTACCTACGACGGAAGCTTCATAGCCCATGATTGACTTGGAAGCCGGCGAGACGTGAGTTATTCAAAAAAATGGCGTTCAATCAAATATCTTAGAAGTGGCTTTAAATTAAAAGTATCCGAGAATGTAAAGAAAAACTTACGCCAAATGCTCGAGTGAGACTGACAATTGCTGATTTTGTAGCAGAATAAATAGGAGCACTGACATAAGGATTTATGCTAACATTACTTCCTGTATTAATGACCACACCTCCCCCATAGCCCCTATCTTTTGCCAAATATCGTTGTGCGAGAAGGGTTCCTCGAATAACTCCATTCTGAAAATTAAAATATTATATTATTATCCAGTATCATTTTTTCAACAATAGAAACTGTTTTTTAACATTTCAATTTATTATTAATCATAAAATATTTTATGTTTTGTCGTAAGCAAATCTACTTACAAGATTAACATCTACTTCCAATTCCCAAAATCTGTCGTTCATAATTCCAGCATTGTTGACAACAATGTCTAGTCTTCCAAACGCCGCGAGAGTAGTTTCGAAAGATTCTGTCAAATTAAAAACATTATTAGTTTCTTACAAATCTGTAGTTCATACTGATATTTCGGCCATTTATCATTTAAATATCGAAAATCATCAGTGGTGGATTAAGATAATTTGCCGCCCCTCCCCTTCCCTTTATACTTTTTCAATCGATTAAATATGTGTTCATCAGAAGCCCAAAATATTGACAAGGATAATATTAATTATGCGGTTTATTTGTTATCAAATATTTTTTTGCAAACAAATTATGAATAAACAATCTCATTTGCCGCTTAAAAACGTTCAAAACCTTGCCGCTCTAAAAAGTTGCCTGTCTAGGCAGCTACTTGCGTTGCCTGTACGGTAAATCCGCCACTAAAAATCATTATTTAACAGTTAAATTTAAAATATGCAGATTAGGAAAAATGTTAAAAATTGTCATGGACCACGAAATTATAATTATAAAATAATCTACTATTTATTTATTTTTTCTTTAATATTAATTTTTAACTTGAGATTAAAATGAACGAATTTTAAAAATGCAGCCAATTGCTTTGAATGATACTTGTTACTGCATGATATGATGCGTATTATTAGTCATATTCACCATCCTTTGTATTTCTATCATTTAAATTTTTGCTTTGAAAGTTAGTTTTGGTTGAGGATTTTACTATAATTTGTTAAATATTCCTATTTATTTGATTAATTCAACTGTTTTTATGGAAAATTAGAATATTTTGCATGAAAATACCACATATTACACTTTTATTTGATAATGCATTTGTTAAGTTGATGATTCATCCCTTTGGTTAAAAATTTAACTATTCGGTTGAAAATTAGTTTCTTTTTAGTTTAATACTAATTTTTCAAGCTGAAAATGTAACTATTTCATTTTTCTACTGCTAAATTGCTCTTTTTTAGTTGAAAATTCATTTACTTTGTTGCAAATTCGTCCTTTTTAGGATGCAAATTCAACTTTGCTTTGTATTGCAAGCCTTAAAATTCTACCATTCCAAATATTTGAATCATATATATCAGTCATGTTTTGTCTTTTTTTTCATTTTTCATTTGTTATTCTCAATTTTTCTCAATATTTAAGATTTTAAAAATTTAAACACTTAAAATTTAAAGCAATTTGATATAAAGAAAGTTAAAAATTGTTTTGTGTAAAATAAAAATCAATAAAAGCTAAGCTTTTTGAAATTAATAACTTATAAATTGATCAATTTCTTTAATTTAAAATTAATACAATGTCAGAAATTTTAATTTTTATGTTGAACACTAAATTTACCATGTTCTTCTATTCCTGTTTTTAATTTTGCAATTACAATTTAAAAAGTTAAATTACAAATGATATAATAAACAATTTTAAATTTTCAACGATATAAAATTACTCAAGATAATTGAAATTTTATAAGGTTTCATCATAAAAAAAGTGTTAGTACCACAATCTTTTAAAAGTACAATTTTTTCAGGTCGTAATAAACTTCGGTTTCGTTTAATTTTTAACTTATGAAATTATATATTATTACATTTTTGATTTATGCCGTTTAAAACTCCTTTTTGCTTCGAAGGTTTTTTTAGTGATTTTTTAATTCAAAATAATCTGACATTTTTCAATCTTGATGGCTTCTGATTTAAAATTTTTCAATTTCAAATTATTTAGTTTTAAATACATTTATTTAGAAATGATACTGGTTCAATTCCCTTGCATTCCATTTAAAAAAATTTCATTTTGTAAACACTTTTTAAGACCTAATATGAACAAATTTGATGAATAATGGATTTTTAGATCTTTTATATTTTAATGTTAGGAAATCAATATCCAGAGAGATAAACGCACGCTTCACTTGCGAGCATTTACTGCTATGTGAAAAATATTTTCTGATATATTTTTCGTAGATGACTTTTTTTTAAGGATACCAAAATTATTTTTAATGAATCAGTAATTGATTAGGAAATTACCTTCGAATTGACAATAATCAGTAACGTCACATTGAGAAAACATAACTCTATTTTTCCCATATTTAATGCCGAGGGCATTGACCAATTCTTCGCCAGATTCGCAATTAATATCACAGACGGAAACCTGAAAATAAAAATTTATTTAAATACATCCACTTTAATTTCAGGGAACTCATGTAGATAATTCACAAATAAATTATCTCTCTTCCTCTGCGAAAATTCGCTTCAGTGGCTAAGCGAATTTGTAATGAGTTTCATAAATTCGATTTCGACAACCTCTAATTACCAATTTGCGTTTAAAATTTGTCTGGCGTGCTAGGGAATCAATTACCGTTCTTATTTAATTCAGCGAAAAACATTTTCTTTATTTAAACTTAATTAATATTTATTTCATATTTCATTAGGAATATATGAAATTAACAGAGACATTAAAGATTAATTTATTATTAAAGTCGCTTTATAAGAATTAGTAATTGACCCATTTCAAGTTCAAGTTCGTAAACAATTCAAAATTAAAACCAGATAAAATTGAATAGTTTTTCATGAAATAAAAATTAATTTTTAAAAACTTATAACACACATTAATTATATATGTCTGAGGTAAAGCATTGGACATAAAAAAAATAATATTTTAACAGAACCCACAGCCAAAAAGCTCTTAAAATAAGGGAAATAGGATAATTTTTCGAATTTTTGAGCCATCGAATGTTGAAGAAAACAGTTGGATTTTCAACTTGAATAGAAAAATTCTTAAAATATAAAAGAATTAATTTTAGACTAAACAGTTTAACCTGCTGTCAAAAAGTTTAACTCAAAATCAAGAGAGGAAAATTTTCAACAAAATAGTTTATTTTTTAACCAAACAGTTGAATTTTCAACTTACAAAGATGAATTTTCAATCATATATGGTCGAATTTTTAAACACAAATATTAAACTTCAACCAGAAATAATTTTTTTTTAATAGTTGATTCTTTATGCCACAAAAGCTATTTTTTAGATGTATGCTGAATTTTAAACCAAGGAAGATGAATTTTCAAACAACGACTTTTCTATAAAAAAATACGAATTTCGAACCCAAAAAGCCAAAAATTTCCTATCCAAATAGATGAATTTTCAAAAAATTGTTCGAATTTTTTAACAAAAAATTATTAACCTTTAACCAGAAACAGTTGCATTTTGAGCCAAACAGATGTATTTTCACGCCAAGAAGACGAATTTTGTAGAAGAAAGTTTAATTTTTAATTCAAACTAATGAATTTTTCACTATATAACTTAATGGTTGAGTTCTTAAATAAATAAATAAATAAAATTTTAACAAATCATTTAAATTTGTAACTAAGCTTATAAATCTTCAAGTATAAAAATAAGTTTTCAACATAAGAGTTCTACTTCCAACCAAGTAGTTTACATTTCAACCGAAAAAATATTTTTATTTTAAAACAAAATCAGTTGATTTGTACCAAAAAACATGAATTCTAAACGAAAAATGTAATAGTTGATATTAAAAAAAAAAATGTCTATTTTTAATACAAAATTTCATTTCTACGAGAAGAGATGAATTTTCAATCAAAAAATATTTTTCATTCTAAAGAGATATGACATGTCAACCAATATGATAAATTTTCAAGCTAAAAATACAAATTCTCTATAAATCACTGAAATTTTTTAAATGATCATATAAATTGTCAACAAAAAAGTTAATTTTGAACATACTTGTTCAGTCTTCATTAAAAAAAAGTTTCATTTTCAACCAAAATTAAAATAGTGGGTTTTATCTTGAATTAATTTGCAAACAAAAAAACGCGTTTTTCCCAAAATAGTTGAATCTTCAATGAATTTTCAAGTAAAAATTTATTAGTTGAAATTTGAACTAAAATCTATCAATTTTTAGCCAAAATATACGATTGTAAAATTTTTAGTTAACAAAATTAATTTTCAATTAAAAAGCTTCATTTCTGAACAACAACAAAATTGTTACCCAAATAGTTAAATCTGCAACCATTAAATTGAATGTTTAATAAAGTAGCTCAACTTTTAATCAAGTCGTTGAAATTTCAATGGAAAATGTTACAGTTAAATTTTTAACTAAAAACGATCAAATTTCGGTCAAAAAATGTATTAGTACAGTTTTCAGTTAATAAAATTAATTTTCAACTAGAAAAAATATTTTTGAACAAAAAAGACGACTTTTTAATAAAATAGTCAAAACTGCAACTAATAAAATAAATTTTTAACAGAATAGTTCAACTTTCAATAAAGTAGTTAAACTTCCAATCAAAAATGTTATAGTTGAATTTTTATCTCAAATCGGTCAAATTTCAATTTAAAAAACTGTAATTTAGTAATATTTTCGTTTAAAAAATTAATTTGAAACTTAAAAAAAATTTAAGATAAAAAGAATTTTTAACAAAATAGTTAATTCTACCACCAATAACATAACTGTTTATTAATGCAATTCAACTTTTAATCAAGTAGATGATTTAAATGAAAAAACATGTATAGCCAATGGAAAAATTATTAGTTGAATTTTCAAATAAAAGCGATTAGTTATCAACCAAAAATAGAATTGTTAAAATGTCAGCTGAAAAATTAATTTGCAAAGAATAAAAAACGAATTTTTAACAAAATAATTAAATCTCCAACCAATAATATGAATGGTCAACAAAATAATTCAACTACCAATCAAGAACTTGAAATTTAAATAAAAAATCGAACAGTTGATTTTGTAACTACTAGCGATCAGTTTTCACCCAAAATTGTATTTGTTAAAATTTCAGTTAGTAGACATTTTAATTAAAAAGAATTCACTTTCAAGTCCACGTTCAGATGCTTTACTTGTGAAATAAAATTATTAATTTTCATTTCTCTGAGCATTTCAACAAAATTTTATTCTATTTCTATTTTCCATGTGTGATTTTTCGTTCTACGTCACCCCCTCTTCCCACCCGGAAATGTTACGTAGTTTTTTAACGGCGCCTTATTACTTTTTTAAATTACTTAAACGAAATTGAGTATTAGCATTTAACCAAATGTGTTATATTGACAGAAATTTTAGTTAATAATACAACTTAATTTTTAACCCTTAAAACGGCCAAAACGCCACTACCGGGACACTGCTTTTCAACGGCCAATAACTAAGACTATTCGACACTAGAAAAAATCTAGACACATATATTTTAATTGCTTAAGATCTCCTCTTTCCGACGGTGCCAATGAAATTCCTCAACAAATTTATTTATTATCCCAAAATGCAGTTTAAACAAAAAAAAAACGTGATTTTTCGTGCCTATTTTTTTGTGAACCATTTTCCAAAGCTTTTCGAGACTGTAATTAACCTGGAATCTCACTAACCGGTGGAATAAATGTCTGAACTTTGAGAATCCATGGTATAAAGATGGATTTTTCGTTTTAGTATTTTCAAAATGGCGTCTTAATGGCAAAATTTTTGTGAAAACATTCATGAATTTTTTTACAATAAACGATGCGCTTTT
>NC_046662.1:23262669-23266988 GCF_010883055.1 Belonocnema kinseyi | reverse complement strand
TTTAATTTCCGATTATTTTATGTGTCCAAATAACTTTTTTCGATTATTTTCAATTATAAAACCTACTAATACAATTTTTCAGAGCCGAGCATGTAGCCAAGGCATTGATACATGTATTAAACAGCGGAAAAAGTGGAAGCGTTTGGCTTGTGGAAAACGGGAAATCCGCACAAGAAATAAGCTTCCCCAAGCCCTAATTTGTTAAACATATATCAGGTTCTTTTTATGCTTGAATAAACTACAAATATTATGCCGTACCATTCGATTTTCTAACAAACACAGTCCATCGATAATTGCTCCACAGTCCATGCTTACTCTTATAATTAATGCTTGCGAATTTATATAACAATATATTATGAACTTTAAAAATGTTTATCTTCTTTACTGTAAAATATTACTTATACTAGGCAGTCTGATAAGTCCCTGAAAAATGAAACACGGAGACGTTTTTTTGGCCAAAGTCGGTTTTATTTTTCAACATACTCTCCTTTTAGGTCGATACAACGAGTCCAACGATTTTCTAACTTTTTGATATCGTCCGAAAAGTACTCGATCGAAAGGTCTCCAAAATAAGCCTCAGTTTCAGCTATGAGCTCCTATTTTGAGTAAAAACGCTTACCGGTGAGCCATCTCTTCAGGTTAGGGAACAAGTAATAGTCGCTGGGGGCCAGGTCTGGTGAATTCGGTGGCTGAGGAACCAATTCGAAGCCGATTTCATGCAATTTTGCTGGTACAACTAAGCATGAATGAACAGGCGCATTGTCGTGATGATAGAGCGGTTTTTTCTTCTTCAAATGCGGTCGTTTTTCGGCGATTTCGATTTTCAATCGGTCCAATAATGATGAATAGTATGCTCCGGTTACGGTTTTACCTTTTTCAAGATAGTCCACGAATATTATGCCATGTGCATCCCAAAATACAGAGGCCATAACCTTTCCGACCCATTGTTGCGTTTTTGGACGCTTCGAAGCACTTTGGCCTGGTGGAACCCACTGTTTTGCCTGTTGCGTTGACTCAGGAGTGTAGTAGTGGATCCAGCTTTCATCCATGGTTATGAATCGGCGCAAAAACTCGGTCGACTTACGCGAAAATAATGCCAAATTCTGCTGGTAAGTTGTCACACGAATTTGTTTTTGGTCCACTGTGAGCAAACGCGGCACCAATCGCGCGCAGAGCTTCTTCATGCCAAAAACTGAATGCACGATATTGCCCACACGTTCCATTGATATGCCTACAGCATTAGCTACCTCTCTCAATGTCACTTTGGGATCATTCAACATCATATCATGGATTTTTTCGACATTTTCTGGTTT
Organism: Belonocnema kinseyi; assembly: GCF_010883055.1. NCBI lineage: Eukaryota > Metazoa > Arthropoda > Insecta > Hymenoptera > Cynipidae > Belonocnema > Belonocnema kinseyi. The sequence goes on along the minus strand of NC_046662.1, from coordinate 23,265,675 downwards.
AGTGACCTCTTTTGGGCGCCCAGATCGTTCAGCATCAACTGTGCTCGTAAGGCCACAACGAAACTCGGTAATATCCAGCTTGGCCTTGGTCTCGGATATCGTTTTCTTGCGAAAATAGTAGTGTTTGATCAAAACTCGAAACTCAGATTTTTCCATATTAAAAAAAACTCGGAGGTTAGTCGCTTCTCAGTGCTGTAACTTGTAAATGCGTAAACATAAATGGCTGAAGTTTTGACAGGCGTCATTTGAAGGATCAAGCTCGACGAAAATGTTTCACATTAGTGAATACTAATGCCATCTCTTAGAATTTTCAGGTACTTATCAGACTGCCTAGTATGCAAACGAATATAATGAAATTCATTTTTATTTTTGGAATTTCGAATATGCTTAGAAGAACGTACAAAATTTTGATCCTTTCATAAATATTTGTACATTTTTATAAAATAATTATTTTTTGAACGACTTTAGTCTGGTATGCTTCTTCATTTAAATCAGTGGTAACATATTTCACTTTTTTCAATTTTTAAAGTTTTGTAGATGTGTAAAAAAAATTACCCACATCGAAAATATATGTTACAAAGTGGCCCATTTTTTTAGAAAGTTAGTAATCGACCAAGGAGAAATAACTCAGTAAAAATTGATGGTACAATCCTACGAAAAAGTATTTAATAACAAAAATTTTGTATATTCATAATATTGCTTAAAAGTTGCATTCTGTACTATAAGCTTAAGAAAACCACATTTTTTAATAACATTATTATTCTAGGAAAAATATGCTTTTATTAAAGACTTGTTAGAATTTTAGGTTAAACTATAAATATAATATTACTAATAAATCAAACTTTTATTTTTCGTATCTAATTTTAAAGTGATTTACCTATTTTTTATCATATTGTGTATATTAATAATTTGTGTCTTTATTATTTAATAATAAATTCTATGCACTGAAAGGCGCGCACAAAGTGAAAGTGAGAGAGAAAGGGAGAGTAATTTGCATCCATTATTTGGTAAAAATTCTTTGTACGTGTTTTGATTTCTAAAAAATGATTCGTTCACTTATAAAACAGAACAAAAAGTTAAAAATAATCGTCCTCTTAATTGTTTTAAGATTGAAAAAAAATTTTCAATAGGTGCAAATAATAGACGTTCTTGAAATTTGGTCTTCTGATGTGATATTGTACACTTTTTTACTATATTAAAAATTAGGCTATTAATAAAAAGAGAGAATATTAATAAAAGAATTTACAATTCATAGAAAGTTGGAAAGGTATTGCTATTAATGCTCTCTTTTTTCAATAATTATGAAAACGTGCTAAAAGCAATTATGTGTTTTAAACGTATTAAATTCGATTAACTTTGATAATCATAAATTTCAAGATTGTTTTTCATTGTTGAAATGTTCGCTTCGAATGTATGTACGACGTTATCATCGCAAACTTAGGTGAATAAGATACAAAATTGTAACTGTTTAAGGATGTATGAAGGACGAAAATTGACGCTTTTTCGCCAAATGTTAATGCTTCGATAGCTTTAATGAATTGCATTGTGGCTATTATTAATTAAATAATTAACTAGGTGAAATTATTATTAATTATTTAATATTGGATAATAAGTTAACTCTGTCAAGAATGGTTTAGTCATCGCCTCGTGAATGAACATGAGAAAATAAAAGAAACCTTTTACACAAGAACTTTTTAAAACGTTCCTAAATTTCATTTTACATCTTTTCAGCTATGTTCTAATTTACTGTTTAGGAATTTTCTCGATATATTAAACCTTAGTTTTTATATTTTATTTATTCGCGAAATTTTTCAGGAAATTGTGGAACTGACGGAAATAATTTTAATTTAAACTCTGGTTGTAAGATGATTTCGAATTTAATTTTAAGATTAACATTTAATTCAAATAACATTTTATTTTATTTTTAGGATCATTGCAAATAATGTTAATTGAATGGGAGAAAGGGTAGTTCAAGGATTCTGAAATTCGTACGGAATAGATCGAGCTTGTTCTTTACAGTGTGATATATAAGAGATATCTCTCAGTTTAAAAGTAATTAAAAACATTAAAAAAATAATAAATAACTAATAAATGCGCCTATTTCGAAAATTAAAATAATGAGCGTAATTTGCCATTATGTTTTTCTTATGCGGTTCTTTAAAAGATACACATACATATTCCATGAAACAGTTGAATTTTTAAACAAGAAGAAAAATTTTATGCCTTAAGAGACTAATTAAAAAAAATCATATAAACGTTTAATTCTAGTAGTGGATTTTTAAATTGGAAAGAATATTTTTTCGCAAAAAATAAGATTTTTTCGTAAAATTACACAAACTTTAAACCGAATAGTTGAAGTTTCAACTAGGATGATTAGTTTTCTACTGAACAAGAAGAAATTTGATAAAATCACATACAGTTTCTACCAAATTGTTGAATTTTCAAGTCATAAAGGTGAATTTTCCATAAGAAAGAATTCATTTCAAACCCAAAAACATGCATTTTCAACAAACAAGTTCATTTTAAATAATAGACATTAATTAAAAAAAATCTTTCAAATTTTCACTTCAAAAAATTAATTCTTAACAAACAAGAAACAAATTTCAGAAAAAGCCGTTCAATTGCATATTCTCAAATTTAAACAAAAAGACAATATTTAACAAATTATATAAACCTTCAACCAAAGAGTTGAAGTATTAATCAAACAGATTGATATTCCATCAATAAATCCAATTTTTCTATCAATTGTATACATTTATAACCATATTGTTGCATTTTCCACCAAGAAGATTTATGTTCTACCAATTTGCTTAATTTTCTAGAAAAAGTAACGAATTTTCAACAAAATAGTTCGATTTTTAATGAAATAGTCAAATTCTCATACTGAAAAGATGAATTGCCATAGGAAATATAACATATAGCTCGTACTTAAACCCAATAATATTTTAATTATTAATGAAAAAAGTATAATTTAAACAGAAAAGACAAGGTTTCAGAAGAACACTC
>NC_046662.1:23248827-23262569 GCF_010883055.1 Belonocnema kinseyi | reverse complement strand
AAAGAATTTCAACCAAAGAATAAAATTGTCACATCTTCAGTTAGAAAGAATTAATTTGTTCACTAAGACAAAAAAACGAATAAAAAACAATTAAATTTACAATCAAATAAATATGTTTTCAACTGATATGATGAATTTCCAAAAAAAAAACTGTAATTGTAACAAATTAGTTCAATTTTTGACCAAATAGTTAATTTTTCAACCAAATTGTTAAATTTCTTACCATATTGTTGATTTTTCGAGCCAACAGTCCGCAAATTCTGCATCAGCTCATTTTCGTGAAAAGGCAGACTTAGGAACCACTGTCTATTGCCGTAAACAAAAATAAAATATTTAATTTAATAAAAAATAAGAAGTGAAGATGAACAATATGAAAAAATTTTTATTCAATAAAACACTCTTGATAAAACTAGAGCACGTTTTTTGGCCATATTTCCCACCAATAGACAATTGAGGAGTTCTGGACAAGAAGGCGACAGGCGCTCGAGAACGAGTAAAAGTATTGTCTAGGCTGTGACGTCAGGTATCAAAAGTGAAATTCGAAATTTGAAAAAACCAAAAATATAGTTAGCTGGCTCTTGAAAAATGAACCTGAGTCTCCATTTACAGTTTTTCTCTCGGGCTGCAAATTTTCCAGTAAATAAATAAAAACTAACTTTTTTAATTGAAAACCCATGTTTTTACAGTGTCCAAAAAGGGTCAAAAGTTAATATATGATTTTTTTTAATCCGAATGAAGAACCACGTTTTTAGACTTTCACATTAAAAAAGTGAGTGAGGAAGTCTGAGCTACGACAAACTTCAAGCGAACGAATTTTCCGCCAATATTGGCCAACATTTTGGAACATCGCAATTCGATTTGATTTTTAGTTCCATAATTACAGCAAGTGTATTACGAGCTCACGACGCGACACCACAGGATTTTGCAGGGGACGCCGCCGGAACGCTGACTAGTGTGAGCGAGTGGACGATACAAAGGATGGGCAAGTTAACATTTCTCTTCATAATGAGCTATGTAATACGAATAAAGTATTATTTTGAACATTCCACCACAATAAATCTGTTTTCTATGGTCCTAAAGATACTATATAACTGAAAAAATGAGTTTTGCTATTTTTGGGTGCTAATTACGATTTTTTTTCGTTCTTTTTTAATGCAAATATTTGTCAATATTTGGAATACAACTTCATATTCATAATAAGATGCTTACGAGATATGTTTAAACAATTTATCATTGTTTTCAGAATTTTTCTCTTAATGGTTGTTAACACAAATAATTGTTTAAACAATTTATTATCATTGTCAATAATATACAATTTCAATAATGCTAGAAAGATGCGGCTTTTTCTGAACTCATACATTTTTGTCCACATTTACTAAGTAATGTAATAGTTCATGGAAGTTAAGAAACATTCTTATTTAGAGAATGGTTTATTATTTATAACAATCTTTTTATAGAGTAATGCTTAGATTTTGTAGTTACAAACAAAATAATAGGAAAACCGCAAAAAGAATCATTTTTTAAATAGTATTGTAATGTTTTAAATACATTTCTTTGTTTTTTTCTAATAAATAAAAAAATTAATTCAAACAAACTAGCTATCATACAAAAGAGACAGAAACATAGAATGGAATATAATATAGAAGTAGGTGGGAGGACTAGTTCTGTAAATGAATTGTGAAAGTTTTTTTTTTGAAATATAATAAGCAGTTTTTTACAAAGCGTAATAGAAAATTTTGCTATTGCACATATTTCATTATCAGCCCCCTCCCCTTCTGCTCCGGATAATCCCTGGGATCCATGTAAAAAATTTGAAGCATATATTTCAAATATCCATTTTATTTCAGAAATAAATATGCACAGAAAAGAAAGAGATTGTTTTAAGTATGATTCTTTTGTCAGGTTTATTCATTACATTTACAAAGTTAATTTTTCGACATTAATTAATTATGCACCTCACTCTAATTAAAAATTGGCTAAAAATGTAAAATTTTTGAAAAAAAAGCAACTTTCCAGCTCTATTCAAAGAGAAAATTTTTGAAAACAATGATAAATTGTTTGAACAACTTTTGTAAGGATCGAATTATGAGTTTGAAGTAATATTTCATATATTAGCAACAATTTGCATTAAAAAAACGTAAAAAAATACTAATTACCACCAAAAAATAGCAAAACTCATTTTTTCAGTTATGGAGTTTTTTCAGGACCCTATAAAACAGACTTATGGTGTTGACATTTTGAAAATAATACTTTATTCGTATTCTATAGCTCATTTTGAAGAGAAATGTTGGCCTTCAATACTTCCAGCTGATGGAAAGTCTTTTTCTGTATTTTATTAAGGTGAAAATTCACAAAGCTGAAATGGTCAATTTTTAATTTTATTTGTATATTTATTGTTGCTCAGTGATAAAAAATTAAAAATCCCATAAACATCAAGGAACCACTTTGCCACTGGAAGTTGTCGGTCCGCGAAACTTCCTTGCAGACTTTTCTCCGACAAAGTCTGAGGAAACGATAACTGACAGTAATGATTTGCAATAATATTTATGTTGCAAATATAAAAAATAAATCGACTTTCAAAACATAATTGGCATTAGAATAGGTTTTTCTATTTGGAAAAAAACGAGATCATTTCGTCAAACAGAAGCCGAGTTTTTGCGAGTTTAGTTTAAAAAGTCATTGATTTTGGTGCAATGAAAATTTCCGGTTTTTAATTTTTAGTAAAAAAACTATCAATTTGATTGAAAAAATTTCTTCATAAAAGTTGGGCGGCCCGTCGAGCCGCATATAGTCGTATTTTTGTGGAGTGAATTTCCGAAGTTGGTAATTTTCAGAAATTTTTCCGCGTTCCCGCGAGGCACAGCGTACTGGGAGAGCAAGTCCGAACGCTAAGTACGTTATAGGATCCATACGCTCAATTTTAATCCATGAGGACACGCATGACATATTTTCTAGGTAATTAGGCCCTATTCTTGTTGTGAGTCAAATTTGTATTTAGAGGGAACGATTGGCTAGTTTTAATAGTTTTGTTGTCAAAATTTTTTTCTATTCAAACGCGAACATGTCAATTTGTCTCTCAATACAATTATACGCGTTATCTATTGTTTACGGTGATAACAGTATTATTATATTTTCACGTTCTCCAAACGAAGCGACGTTTCTTGTCTACCCCCTGTTTCTACTTTACGTAAGGTTCTTTAAGAAAAAAAACCGTATGAAACTGGACAGTATTAGTAGTACAATTAACGAATGCTAATTATGATTACGGTTTCATTAGGAGAAGAATACCAAAAAAATATTTTCATTTCCAAGATAGTTACGAAAAAATGGCCATACAAATGAGAATAAAAAGTTAATTAAATAACTTACAAGGAGGGTAATATAAAAGTGGATAATAATATATGTATACACATTTAAAGAAGAGTTTTTCAAACATTAAGGAAATAAACAAAACGTTTTTTTTTTATAAAATGATTGACTGAAAAGACACTAATGAGGCTACTATACGTGTTACGATTCAAAAATAATTTTTCTTTGAATCGCTGTGGCGTGTATTTTCCTAAATATTTATTACATTACAAAAAATTATAATCATACTATAATAAACGTTCTTTAGTTAATTAAAAATATTTCCCAAACTTCTGAATGTCGGATTTAACCAGAAAAGACAAATTTTCAGAAAACTACTCCAATCATCAACTAAAGCGGGTTAATTTTCAATCAAATAGTTAGATATTTAACTAAAATAATTAATCGTATATTAAAAGACAGATTTTTAAACAAACAAATACATTTTTAACTAAATAGTATAATTGTGAACCAAAAAAAATTAATTGTCTACACGGTAAAAAAAATTTAGCTGTGACAGGGATATTATTCCTAATTACAGCTAAAAATTTAGCTGAAAACGAACGAAGGAATTTAGAAAGAGCCCTGGCTCAGCGAAAATGAATATCCTTGATCATTTTCCATATACCAGGGATATCGTATTGTCAAACCCCTAATAAGTATAGCTATAATAGGGATATTAAGAATAGGTGTCTGAAGCAATTATCGGAAGAACGCCGGTGCATTGTGGGAGCAGCGAAATAAAATGGCGACGGTCTAATCGGGAGCAGTGACAGTTGAGATTTACTTTGGACGATTAAACGCTTTTTACCAGTTAAAATGTGCGCGAATGTTAATATTAAATGGAGTTTATGATGCAGCAATAATAATTTACATTTGTTTCGATTGTAAGCGATAACTATATTGAAATATCAAGAAACGCGATAAAAACAACAAACTTGACCTCCAAATGCATTACACGGATTTCAGGGAAATTCATTTTCGCGATACCAGATGAAAGATTGGCTACTGTAAGTTAATATATTTCTATAAAAACTAAATTTTTTTCTAATCTGAAGATAATACAATTTGATATAAGCCGGGGGTGTAGATGGTTGTCCCGACTTGATCTAAAGTAGAGAGAATTGTGGAGAGGAGATCGTGGGTGGCCAGGCGGGTGGCAGACTGCTCGTGAGCGTGTGGCGGCAAGGATTAGGCCTACACTTGTAGGCCGCGTCTAGGCTTCCGGGCAAGGTCGCTTCGCCGGTGCTGGAGGCGAGCGCAGAAGCTCGTTCTCGTGTAGGATGGTGACGTCTTCATCATTGCTATCGGCTTGGCGGAAGAGCTTGCGGGGAGAAGGGGTACGAGGTGCCGGAGCTTCGTAGAGTACCGACCCTAGAGAAAGACAGAGAGGAGTAAAGATTGCGAGCGGGGCTGCGAGAAAGCTTACCGGCCCTAGAGAAAGTGAAAGAGTGCGGGCGGGGCTGCAAGGAGCTTACCGACCCTAGAGAAAGAGAGAGAGAGAGAGAGAAAGGCAGAGAGAGAGGGAAGGAGGATGGAGTGTAGGAGCAAGGATAGTTTCTCAAGAGAGAAAGGAAAACGACCTGGAATTGTTTTTGAATTCGAAAGCACTTTATTCTCAAAAAGCTGGTACTAGATACAAAAAGCGACCAGGGGACTGAGGTTACCCAACTGGAAGCCCGAATAGAAGTGCGTGCCTTTGCTTGCACGCATCCGCTTTTATGTCCGACGGCCGGCCGGCGATTGGCGCGGTCCTCTTGGCCACTCGCGTCGCTGATGGAGGGGCGCGTCGGCTGATCTGTCCATCCCTACTACTCAAAATTGTGAGCGCGCAGCCCGAGCTCGGACTAGCGACAACATGGCGCATTGCGCGTAGTTTCGAGCATTTCGTATAAGGTAAAACGAAAATTATGAAATAAAATACCATGTAAAATTGAGACAAAATATAAAAAGAAATGCCTAGCGAAAAATATAGGATTAAAAGATAAGACTTACAAGTACAATAAGAGGTAAATCACAAAAGGTGAAAATTAAAAATAGAAAATCTAAATTTAAAAATAATAAAAAGATACATTTATATAAGAAAACCTAAAATTAAGATAACCGATATCGCAGGATAAAAATACGACTATTATATAATTAACCGTAATTAAAGTAGGAACGAAACTATAAAATTTTAATACAAAATATTATAACGAAACAGAATTTATAGTCTTCCTGTGTCCCCTAACCCCGGGTATTATTAATAAAGAAAGGGGTTTAGCAAAAATATTTATAAATAAAAATTTAAATCGAGAATTTAATTTAACAGGGAATTTTGTTATATGTATTATTCACGTTGCGTTGGCGACCGCTGGTTGCTTTCCCAACAAGAAGGAAGAGAGAGAGAGAGAGAGAGAGAGAGAGAGAGAGAGAGAGAGAGAAAAGAGAGAGAGAGATGACGCGGCGTAAGTCATGCTCACGGCCTGGCGCGTGATGGGGAAACCTTCCGTCGCAGATGCGCCAGGTGTGTCTTTATGGCTCTCTTTCTTCCATTGACTCATGGATAGAAAGCAAGGTCGTCTTATTGCCACTCTAAAGCAATTTAACCCGGAAGGTTTTCCCAGTCTGGGTTTATATTTTGTAAACACAGACGGGGAATTATTCTTGGCAAATTAGTTGAGAGTGGTTCTCAACTTTGGGGTCATAACAAATTATACATAATTTGTCGAAAATAATAAACTTTCCAATTTAACGATTTTGTCCAAATTACTGATTTACGAGATCAATTTACATAAACTAACTAAATGTTTAACTCTTCTAACTAAACGTTTCACCTAATCCAAGCGTACACTTTCTTTGAGTTTAATATATTCTCGATTCACGCGTTCGCCTCAAGAATTTTGTTTCCGTGTACCAAAAAAAGGATTTTTTAATCAATTACGTGAATTTTTAATTAAAAAATATATATTTTTTTAACCAAAAAATGGAATAGTGACAATTTCATTAACAAAATATTAGATTTTTACGAGGAAAAAAATATTTTGAACAAAATAGTTAGGCTGGTATTCAAATAAATACGTTTTCAACTAAAATGATGAATATTCATGAAAAAAATGTATTTTTGACAAATTATCTCAACTTTTGACCGAATAACTTGATTTTCCATATGAAAAATTTAGTTTTCAACAATAGTGGAATTTTCAATTAAATAAATTAAATAATTAAATCTAGAGAAAATAAATATCAAATAAATTTGAGTGAAAAAGTTATTTAAGGGCCCTGGAACCAGAATCCAATCTCAAGATTAAATTGGCTAATTTTACTCCATAAATACAATCTTAAACGTTATCTATTGTTTATGGAGTTAACAATATTATTTGTTTTCACGTTCTCGAAAGGAGGTGACGTTTCTGGCCTAACCCCCCCCCCCTCCAACTCCTTGTCATCTGCTCGTAATGTAAATTTAACATTTAAAAATATTCGTTACAGAATGTTATAAAGTTATATTATGCAATATAGCAAACTAAGAATAATATAGTTTTGTTAAATTAATGATGCATACATCAATTGCTGTGTTTAGCCTTGAAATCGCATTGTTCACAATTTTAATTGGAATTAAAAACATAAATTAGTCGTCACATATTTCTTCTATAAAATAAAAAATTCTTGTACCATTAATTAATTATTTGAATATCAAAACATGGAAAAAATGAATACACGATAAAGTCAGTTAATGAAAAGTTTTTTATTTAGTGCATTAACAACAGATATTAAAATCTATACAAGTATCAAATGAATTGTAATTTTGACATCTTTGTCAAAAATGCTGATGAAAGTATCCATGACGCTCGTGCGGTTCTAAATAATAATCTATTGGATTAATTGCAATATCATGTTCGTTCATTATGTACATATCGGATATGTTAAGTGCATTTATCATAATCCGTAAGTGTGGTATACGATATATTCCACGCACCCAATAATGCTGGTCAACTATTGCAACGAAGAAACGAGTATAATGATTTTCAATTCTAGCGTAAGGTAGTTCCAAGCGGACAAAATCACCAGTAAGGTTTTTTGTTAAAAGACCTGCAGGAAAGACCCCACTCGGATCCAGTGCAATAATTGGATTTGTGCCAGGTCTGGCGCGTCTGGCGCTTCTGCCGCGTCTGCCGGCGCGTCTTATGGGTCTCTCAGGTGATTCAGGTTGAGGAAGTATGGAATATCCTAACTCTGTAAAACGACATGAAAATGGCTGAGTTAAAATATATTTAGAAACAATGAATTATAAAGGAACAGGCATTATATAGTTTAGTATCCTGTAATTATTTTGTGTGTTTTCTAACTTGGATGGTACTCTATGGCGAAAAATGTTTGTCGTTTGGTGAAAGGTCAATACAATTAGCAGTATATTTAAAATAATAGATATGGTATTATAAGATATTTTATTGTTATACTCACCCAAAAAAGTAAGGAAAGTAGCTAAGCATAAGAACAGGAGGTTAGCGAGATTCATTTTTTATGTTGAGAAAACTAAGCAATCCAGAATTTTCTGAACAACAAACTGACTAACAAATATTTATCTGATAAACTGGAGATGTGGAAAAAAATTCAAATAATAGTATTTCAGAATCTTTTTTTACTTTGTTCATTTTTTAGTCTTGAAAACATGTATCGTATAAACTTTTGTTTACTTTAAGTTCTAACAATTATCATCAACGTTACGAAAGATTCCGCATTCCTGTACAGCGCACAGTGGGACGAAAATCATGACTTTGGACAAATTGATTTTCTGACTACAGTTTTCATCTGATTAAAACCATTTAAAAAAATTAAAGCTGATGAAAATACGCATGATCCTATCAGAACAAATATTCAAATTGAGGCTCTATTTTTATATTTTTTTACAAAAATAAAAAATAAATTTTTTACTTTTGCAAAGTACCATTTCCAAGAGAATACTCAGATTCATTCCCAAATACCCAGAATGAGTAGAAACACTATCCAGTACAATTTTCCAGTATACTAGGATAAATTAAAAAATGTATTCAATTCGTTATAAAAAAATAAGTGGATGAAAATGGTTTCGCAATTGTTCAAACGATCTGTTCTTTGGATGTATTTAATTTTCAATGACTGATCTTCGAATAACGTTAGGGTATTTGTATGAATAATAATAACTGCTATTGTTGTAAATAATTTCATGAAAAATTACTCATCTTTTGGATTGTTGATTATTTAAACAAATGTAATAAGCAAATACACAGTTTGGCCATTTTTCGATATTCTCACTTCATTTTTAGAACTGGATTAACTGTGAATGACCAATTTTTTAAAGCCAATTGTTATCGGCATGAACAATTTCATGAGAATAATATTAATATTAATTCGATACGCACATCAGACTTTACGTCTGTTTCATAAGTAAAACTTTCGCTTCTGGATGCAGTGGTCTTTCTGGCTTGACGAACTCACTTGATAAATGACTTGATAAATATAGATCAGAAGAGAATAGGAGATAATGCAACAAATCTGTGTTAGTGTCGATGCGACTTGTCTTCCTTGTATTATTCTTTCTGCATCTCTTGAAATATTTATTTTTGACTTCCGGAGTGTATTTGTTTTTTACGTTTGATTAAATAATTAACAATTGTTATCGGATGATCGAAAATAATGAATGGGCGTCATCAATTAGTGATCTGCGGTTGATTCTGGAAGGAGAATCTACTCATTCCATGACGAATAGAAAAGATGAGTAATTATTCATTAAATTGTTTATAACAGTGGCAGTTGTTATTATTGATTGAAATCCCCTGACGTTATTCGAAGATCAGTCATTGCAAATTAAATAATCCAAAGAACAGAGTTTGTGTGACGAAAAATAGCCGAATAATGCAATTGTTAACTAAGATAATTTGAACAATTACGAATTGTTATCATATGAGCAGAAATGATAACTGAGTATCATTCACGAGCTTTATAGATCTAATTCAATGGAAAATGACTATTCTTTTCGTTCCCAATAGGTGAAGCCAAAAATTGTTTTCTTTATTTGTTTATAATAATGATTGTTTATTCATAAATCCTCACGGATATGACACAAAAATTATTGTTGTTAATTAATTGAGAAAATTCAGTGAGAATAAAGGCACCATACACCGTAAAACCATAAGAAACTATTTTCATCCACTTATTTGTTTATAACAAATTAAATACATTTTTTCATTTATCCTGCGGTACTGAAGAATTGTACTGGATAGTTTCTCTATTCATTCTGGGTATTTGGGAATGAATCTGAGTATTCTCTTGGAAATGGTACGCTTCAAAAGTCCAAACAACTTGTTTTTCTTTTTTGTGAAGAAATAAACAAAAATAGAACCTCAATATGAATATATGCTCTGATAAGATCATGCGGATAAACATGAACTTTTTTTAAAATCTGCTTCCATGACTTGTTTTTTTTTGAATCCGTCTTTGTATGATTTAAGTCAGAACAGCGATATCTTAAAAGTTTTTTTCTCATTTCTTTTAAATTTGGACTATGACTTTTTAATTTTTTGATTATCATGACATGACAAATTTAGATTTTGTATTTATATGTACGTTAAAGCTTTGACTTGGCATCATTCAGATGATGAACGCTTGAGTGCAGAATATTTCCATCTTGAGTTAATATTTTTCGATAAAAAAAGTTCTTGCACACAATTAATGCAAGGGTCCCGGGTCATGGGGGCGTTAGTTAAAACTCAAATTTCATGGAAGACACAAAAATATCTAACGTGTGGGAAATAGGTCAAACAATTATTGGGGAATCTTTACTATAATTTTTTTGAAAAAATTCCCAACTTATTGGAAATACTCCACACTATTAACGGATCGTCCACAAACTACATTACCTATTTCAGGATATTTTTCACCCTAGTTGACAACCGTAATGTTTTAGAAACCCCCGCAAAATAGGATAGCTTAAAATTCTCTCGAAATCGGTAAAAGAGCATTATTCTTAATTAAAAAAGGAAACAAACAGCAGAAATAAAATCAACAGAAATCAGACTTTTTTAAGTTTATGTGTTTAAATTTTCTTTCTAAAGCTAATTTTTAAACAAAAAGACAAATTTTCAAGAAAATACCTCAACTTTTAACTAAGTAGTTAAGTTTTCAAGCCACAAAGACATTTCCACCAAAAAAGGCGACTTTATCAAAGTAGTTGAATTATTCACCTAAAAAAATGCATTTTCTATCAAATATTCGAATTTTACAACAACACAAATTTTTTATTTAACGAAAAACAGTTGAAATTCATGAAATATAAATTTTTCTTTAAAAGGAGGAAATTTTAATAAAAAAGTTAAAATTTTCGACTAAAAAAGGCAACTTCGTCCAAGTAGTTCAATTGTCCACCTAAAAAGATATATTTGCAACCAATAGTATAATCTTGCAAATAAAAATATTGAATTTAATCATTAACAGTGGCTGTTAATGAAAAAGTTGAATTTTAAACCAAGAAGTTACATTCTTAACCAAGAAAAAATGCCTTTTCTACTAGGAGATGAATTTTCAACCATAAAGATTAATTATCAAAAAACAAGAATAATTTTAGAACTTAAGAGACAAATTTTTATCATATTATATATCCAACTAAACATGAAATAATATAGTTTCAGATAAAAAATAATTTTTAACCAAAAAGACCAATTTTCAAGAAAAAAGTTAACTTTGAATTACTTTTTAACAAATTAGTTCAATTGGTTGAATTTTCAATAAAAACAGAATAATTTATGAACGCATAATTAAATTTTAAACGAAAAATATGAATTTTCAGCAAAAAAGCATATAATAGAAATTGTACATTTTTATTAAATTCTTTTATTACCCAATCTTTGTCTGGTATGCTTCCACATTTAGAAAAAGTGGAAAAATATTAAATTTTTTTAATTTTCTGAAGATGCTCGATGTATGCATTCTGTACAATAAGCTTCAAAAAGAACATGTTTAAAATAAATTTATTATATTCTAGAAGAAATATTAATTTGTAAAGATTTGTTATTTTTCGATTTTGAATTATAAATCTGAGACTAAGAATTGTATGCATCAATAAATTATGTTTATTTTAGGTTAAATAATAAATTCTGTGCACTGGAAAGTGCCTAAATCATTTAGTAACAAATTTTCTTCAATTTTTTAATTTATAAAAAATAAGTCTTTCATTTAATAACTTGAAAATAGATTTGAAAGAAATCGTTCCTTAATTTGTTTTAAAATGGGGAAGAAATTTTCATCAGTAGAAGAAATGTGAATTAGAGCTACTGTCGAAAACCGCCCGGCTTTCACACGCGTTTGAAATTCAAAAAAAAATTATGAAATGATTTTTCCTTTTAAACGTTTTAATTATAAATGTCTCAAATTGATAAATTTGCAATTGTAAACTTTTAAAATTGAATCATTCTAATAAAAAAACCGAACTTTAATCAATCGTTCAGAAATGAACAATTTTAAAATTGTCAATGATTCTTTTCAAAATTGAACCAATACAATTTTAGTCAGCTTTACATTTAATAACTTAACCTTTAAATATTCGGAATAGTTTAGTTTCAATTTTAGACCCAAAAAACTTTCTGGTTTCTTAAATTCTTTGAAATAGTAGAGTATCGAAATGAAAGACTTGATAGTTACGCACTTTGCAGTTTCAAGTATTTGTATTTAAACAATTTTGAAATAAGTACCTCAAGAATAAATTCAAAACAATGAAAAATTAAGAAAATTATTTTCCAAATTCAAGCCTTGAAAATAAGTAGATTTTGGAACCAGGAATTAAATGTTGAACTTTAAAAATTTTAAAAATGTTCCGGATAGTTCGGCATTTCAAACTAACTAAAAAAAGTAACAATGTTGCTATCGAACAATGAGTATTTCCAAAGTTACATTTTCGAATATTTTCATTTTAAAATTGCTCTCTATCTCAAATGTTTTTAGAATAATAAAATTTGGAAAATTAATTATTGAAATTTTTTTCCATTTTTAATGGTTAAAATAAAGGTATGTCTATTTTTTTATTTGAAAAAATGTGTGTAATGAAGTTTTTTGTTAAATCGTAATTTTTGCTAATTTAATAAAAATTTAGATTTCTAGAATTTTAGAAGCTTTTACTTTGAAATACTCAATTTAGTTTTCAGTTTCAAATTGTCAAATTTCAATCGTTTCTAAATTCAAATTTGTTAAAATTCAAAATTTGTAAGTTTTAAATTATTTAATTTCGAATGCTTTTCATTAGAATTCACACAATTTTCTTTCTTCTGAATTTTGAAGCATTCGTTTTCGAAAATTCTGGTCCACAAATATTGAACATGAGAAAACAAAAGAAGCCTTTTGCACAAGAACCTTTCAAAATGTTTCAAAATTTCATTTCATATTACCTTATCTAAATTTCACTTTAGTGTTTAGGAAAATTTTCGATTTATTTAAGATTAATTTGTCATCTAATTTATTCCCAAAATTTGAAGGCAGTTATGGACCTGATCGAAAACTTAATAATGTAAATTTAAACTCTGGTTATAAGATGATTCTGAATCAAATTTCAAGACTAACCTCCAATTGGACTAACCTTTCTATTAAAAAGAAAAACCCACAGTGAGCTCTATTATAATTATTTTTTATTATTATTATTCTCCTTTTTCTTCTTATTATTATTGTTTTTGTTATTATTATTATTATTATTATTATTATTATAAAAAACATTTCAGTGTTGAAATGTTGTCACAGGCAAGTTAGAAAACCCGAAATAAAAATGACCAATAAGACATTTTTCTAGGACTCTCGCAAATAAAATTCCGTTTTGTAATTTTGGAACAAGCAGTACATTTGATCAAAAAAAGAATAAAAATAAAAAGAGGGGATGGTTTTTTGGAAAAGGGAAAGACGAAGAGCAAGAATTTAAAATAATTACACCGGGAAATTGTGCGACTCTGCCGTCACCAATTCTTAATCCACTTTGTAAAGTAGCTATAGTTGTTGGGGGTTCAAGTGGTTATGGATATACAGCTGCTAATGAATTACTATCTAGAGGTGCAAAAGTGAGTTAATATTCAAATTTTGTTATCTAAATAAAAATTTTTCGTTATAAAATAATTGTTTAAAGTTAATTGCAGAACATGAAAATCTATTTTGAAAGTTGTAAAGTTTATTCTAAATTAAATTTACATTCATAATTCGAAATGAGATTAAATAAAAAAAAGTTTGTATAAAAATAATTAAAATTATACCTTTATAATGCAAGGATTAAATTTTTATTATTATAGAATGTTATAATTGCTGATAAGGATAATCATATAGGAGAAAAAGCAGTTCAAAGATTATGCAATGCGTACGGAAGAGATAGAGCTTGGTTTTTACCTTGTGATATAAGAGATCCTTCT
>NC_046662.1:23245171-23248727 GCF_010883055.1 Belonocnema kinseyi | reverse complement strand
GGTCGCCTGGTATCCCAGAGTCACCGTTCTAGACACCTCACCCAGGTGCCATTCAGCTTTCGGCACGGTTTTCACACCTCCGCTTGGGGTTAATTCCTTCGGCCGAAAGCTGTATGGCACCTGGGTGAGATGTCTAGAATGGTGACTCTGAGGTACCGGGCGACCTCTCAGAGTACGCAGCCTTATCCTTGCATGCGGGCTGTACAAAAATGGACGAGCTTCTTTTCCTAGCTTCTCGTGGGAACAACAATGACAACACCAAACATAGTTGTAGTAAGTGTAATCCAAAACAACATTACGCGCAGTGCTTCCGACAATGTGTCGGCCAACAATGCGGACCACTCTAGAGCTGGGGGAGCCAATAAAGATGAATTCAATTCGATGGATCGACGGAATGTCGGGACTTTTAGGTGGACGGAGCAACTTAATCGCGACTTGCTAGAGTGCTACGGTGCGACTGTGGCCCCGGAACGGGCTTACATGGCACAACTTCAGGCTCTGTAGTGCGAGAAACACCTGAAGCTATCGCACTTTTCGCATCAACGTCTGCGAAACCATGCCGAAGTACTCCAAAAAAGAGGCTTTGTAAGAGGAGCGCCTACTCTACGACAGCTAGAACAAGCCGTCAACAGAGGAAGAGAGGCGACACTAAGACCAACGACGAGTTTCGTGGACATTTTTCCGAAGAATCCGACCTCGCCATTAAGATAGAGTGGACAAGACAGTACGCGTCCCGCATTCGACATGTGACACGAAGTTTATTAGTAAGGAAATCTTAAATAACATATTCTCCAATTCTTAAAAGAGGAAAGGTAAAGTACAAAAGGATATTATTTATTTTTCAGTGCCTTTTTATTTATGATAATTAGAAATAACATTAAAATCCTTAGGAATATAACACTTAAAGGGGTTTTTTAAAGTAGTTGCTTTTTTAATCTTTTATTTTAATCATATTTATTTTTTATAACAAGGTGTACTCTTGTGGAAAGTGAATTTCATAATAAACTAGGTTTATATTTTTTATTTTCTATAAAATTACATCAAATATTTAAATATTTATCCCGAGACGAAAATATTCTACTCTCAAGCATTAAACTATCTAAGAAAATACATCTGCTATACAGAAAGAGGCGCTAACTAAATAATTATTTCTATAATAAACATACTCTCCTAAAGTGATCCACTGAAATCTCACAGTTTAAATGGCAGCAATAAAAGTTATTATCAAGAAAAGATAAAATTTAAATAAATTTTATGAAGTGATGTCAATTAAGAAAAATAAAGCAACCATGACAATTTGTATGAAGATGATCTGATAACTAGAGAACGTATTACTGATAGCAGTATCATGAATGATACTCTATTTCTTTAAAAAATTTGTTTCCTGTGAAATAATGCAATTGTCACTAATGGCATTTTCCATCAGCTTCACTTTCTCATTATGCCGTGATTGAGAGATCACAGTGTTATCTGACTCCTGTTTAAATGCCCTCAATAATCAAATAAGACTGCAAAATTAATCTTTGAGCAGTGATAAAGTCGGCCGCAGCTATTTTGAGTCTTAATACTACATTTACAACCACTTATTACAGGTGGTTTAAGAGCAACAATTTAATTAAATTTTGAACCCAACTAGTATGATATTAAGTATGGTAAGATGTTTTTTGAACATGAAAACAGGAGTTAAATTTCCTAGAGGTCAATTAAATTCTGTGAAATAAATTTTGGGAGGGTAAATAATAATTTCGCTTAGAAATGTATTGAAGTGCACATACGTCTTTTCAATAGTTTGCATTTTAACGAGTTCTATATTATTAAATTCTGATTCATTTACATTAATTATTTAATTTCCGGCACAATTATGTAATATTATGGTAATATTATGTTTATTTCTAATTCATTTCATAAGTAGACAGAAGGTATTTCGATTGTTAATGGATAAGCGAAATCGAATATTGGAATGACAATTGTAAATTAATAATATGTTGCAATCAGGTAATGTTACCGTTAATTCCAATGATGTTATTTTACTTTATGTTATTAAGTAGAACCAGTGCATTGTGGTAAGGTACTGTGGGACTTCGAAAAATATAAATATTTACTGCAAATAATTTTTTTGTTTGGTATTTAAATCATATATTTTTTCTTTAAAGATTTAATTATTATTTTTCTATCTTCAAACTAGAGACAGAAAATCCTAGACCTAAGAAATTTGACTTTAGGGTCGTTGGTGCTGGTCAGGTGGTTTTGTGATTGCTAATCGTTTGACTGAACTCGAGGACTGGTATGTGAGTTGCTAATTTCTAACATCGTATTTTCATGTACAAAATAATCTGTTTAAATTGCGGTAATACAATAATTAAACAATTAAGAAGACGAAATCATGATATTATATTTATGAAAATAATTAAAAAATCACTTGCATGATTTAAATATTTAATAATATTAATCGCCATACATTTCAGGCTTTTTCATTTTTATTAATATAAAAACGAGTTCTCGAGATATATACAGATTAGTTGATCTGTTTTCAAATAATTCTAGTGTGTCTGGAAAAATTCATTTTCAAAATTCGCTGATTTTTATCCGGCCAATTTTTTATTTTCCCTGACTGTTCATATTTGAAGATCAGAATTTAATATTTTAATGTACAATATTTTATAAGCAGAATAAAAAATGTAAGACCAAAGTTTAAAAACTTTATACTTATTTATTTCAACTAATATAGACAACTGCTATCATAAATGATAAATTTTAAATCCAAAATTACTAATTTTTAACAAAATAGTTGAATTTTCAATAAAACATGATAACACTTATTACTAGGATGAAATTTTGAAAAAATTATTTGAATTTTTAATTCTAAAAGATGATTTTTTAACTAAACGGTGGGATTTTTAAAGAGAAAAGGTTGAACTGGGTAATAAAACATCTAACCCAAAACAACTTTTCCTTCATTTATTTTTTTGTTTGTTTTGAAAATAATATTTTGCACTTTTTTTTGGAGTTAAGAGTTCACAACTGGCATTTTGATCGGTCGGACCTATATCTTCCAAAATCTTTGCACAATACGACTCGATGGCGACTGGACATCGCTATAAAGAACAAAAAATAATGCATTCGTAAAAGTGATCTCTAATATTTAATTAATTTTACTATGCTAAGCTTTAACTCATAAATAAAACATGAATAGTACTTTTTCTTCATAAACTCTGGGATCAACTAGTTCTTCTGGAGATTTTGGAAAATGAATAAGTCGAGGAAGTTCTCGTAAACTTGGATATGGTGGTGCAACCCACGTACTTCCTGTACTTGCCCAAGCCATTACATGAGTTAAGGCTGGACCCACCATTATTTTGCTACAAACAATAATAAAATTTTGCCTAAAATCTAATATCAATCTACAACATACGAGGTGTCTTCAATAAGTAAGGTGACTTTTCAATTTTCGCGCGCTACGTACATTCAAGTTTTAAATTTTTTGTTTTGTTGTGTTGGTACACTCGTCACGATCATATGTTCACAGTTTTGACTATATAGCTTGTGTTGTTTTTCT
>NC_046662.1:23241298-23245071 GCF_010883055.1 Belonocnema kinseyi | reverse complement strand
CATCTCTGTCACTCCTACGGCATTCACCTTAATATCGCTCCTCTAAATGCTCCTAGGGAAATTGAGTCAATTGTCGAGAATGGGAAGTGCCGTATGTACTGGCACTTTATATTCTCGACAATTGTTTCTGTTGCTCACTCGAGGCCTCACATGGTTCTTCTTGACTTCGAGAAGCGAACCATGTTCGTTATCGAATTTTCGGCCCCAGCTGACAAAAACATCATAGCCAAGGAAAATGTAAAGAAAGAGAGGTATCGAGACCTTATAAGGGAGTTGCAACGATTGTACCCGGAATATTCTGTTAAACGGATCGTCCTTATCATCGGCGCTCTTGGAGGTGCCAAGCTTTCACTTGCTCATAGCCTAAAAAGCATCCCTGCGTGTCAAAAATATGCTAGAACACTTGCGGGAAAAATGCAGATGGCGGTTTCCTTTGGTCGCTCCGTGTTCTTAGGGTTCACGAGGCTTTTGCTGGATCGTCGTATTGATCCCTTTGCAGACTGTAACCACCTATCTCACGGTTGTGAGGCGTGGTTATGGCTGGAATTTTACCGCGATTTCGCTGGAAGCGGGTGCAATTTTTCAGATTAGCACCCGCTCCCGGCGAAATCCTGCGGTTGCCCTTATGACAAATTTTTAATTATGTATATATATTTTTTCATGATGCGCATATTCATGAGTTTTTAAGTCATTCACTTCTATCTTTCAATGTCTAACCTTGAAAACACGTGCCATACAAAATTTTTTCACCTTTCTAAATAATGAATTACTTCTTGCATACTTTGTGAAAAAGTCAAGTTTACGAACTATCTACTGTTAAAGATTCAACTTAAAGATTCATAATTTCGCAAAAGTAATTCTAAGCTAGGATTCGATAACATTCTAAACGTCTCATTTTCCTTAATGATTTTTACCATGTGCAGACGACGAGGTCCAGAAATTTACGCCATTTGATTCAAGGTTCTTCAGGGAGTGATAGGCAGCCACAAAGGAAATAAATTTACGTCAATTTTTGCGAGAAAAAACTTTTCTTAATCATGTCACAATAAATAGTACATTAAAGTATTGCATTCAAAAAATATTTTGTAAAATTTTCATGCAGAAATATTAAAAAATACGGCAATGACAGCAATTATTCGGAAGCGACTCCTGAATAAATAGAATTGCGGTGCCTCTCATGACTCGGTGCTGCATCGTCATAAATAAAAAAATCAAAGTTCTTTTGTTAGATAATTGCTTTTCCCAGTTAACCTCGGAGGCTTTTCGAAATTTCAATTTTTCACTTTTTGGAAACACTTTGAAGTGAAAAACGCGTTTTTTGCGAAAAGCATCAGGTAATTTTTTATTGTAAAGTAAAAAATTATAATAAATTTCATAAAAAACTCTCCAGCGTTACCTAGTAAATTATGTACAGAAATAGTGTTCGAAATTTCAAAAGGATCGGTGCAGTAGTTTTTAAGTTATCAGGGCCACCGTCTTTGGAAAAGTTAGTTGTGGGAAAAACGCTTTAGAGTTTTGAAAACTAAAAAATTTGGAATAAAACATAATCGATTCATAATCGCTGCTAGGTCCATAAGGAATGTTGCTATCATCCATGATGTCTGAGGCCGCCAGTCCATGCACCAGATCGGTCGGATTTTGGAATGGCCGGAATGAGGTGTTTACCATCAGAAACCTTCCGCGGAAATTGTGTCATTTTGGCGCCGGACCTACGCATCTACCCTAAAGTTGAAAAAAATGTATCAATCCTAGGGATCACTTTTCAAACTGTTCATAATTGTTTAAGAAAATGTTGCTTATTTAACAATTACTTCTTTCCGAAAAATGTTTGTAAAAATTCGTATTTTCTGAATGAAATATAATAGTTGGTTATTGTTTGGAGCAGCAGATTTTGTGTAAAACATTATTTAATTATTTGGAAAATTAATTATTGTCTATTTTCAAAGTTTCTAAAAATTGAGCCAGAGATGCACACTTTTTTCTTCAAACGAATCCTGAAGTTTAAGTACAATTTTTTTGAAAATCTAAAATTTCCCCATATTAACTAAATTGAATTTGAAAGTGCCTGGTTGCATGTGTTAATATTGGAATTAAAAAAAAAAATTACAAATTTTCTTTCTGAGGAAATGGAAACTTTGGGTAGTGGTGGTAGTGGGGTTGAGAGGAGGGGCGCGGGGCTGTATTTTGACCTGTAGCTAGACAAGCGTTTTCGTGGCCATCCTAGTGTTTACTCAAGTCATAAAAACACCAGTATCATCGCGGAGAGGGACAGTACGCGGCTTTCCACTTGCAAATGTTGCGCAATATTATGTATTCCAATTGAAAAGGATTCCGACAGTCCTGAATATTTACGTTCGGAAGGGTTCGATTTAGCTTCAAGGCTATTGTGAGCAATGCCCGAAACCGGAATTAAATCCAGCTTCTACTGCATAAATCATCATGAATTCATTTTGTGAGACACAAATAACTTTACAGAGTGCAGTATAATTATTTTATTTTATCTTCTTTCAAATATGTAATGGTAGCTCGAAGTTACTTGAAACAAAAAGAAAACAAGTAATTATTAGGTATACTCAACTGCCGACATGGGAACTCCGCGTGTCGAGTTTCCTAGAACTTGTACAATTTGTCAAGCGTGACAAACAACGCAGGAGCCACAATCTCAGCAGGTCAGTTACATCAGGTTGCGACTTGTGTACAAATCCAACAGAAATCATTGATACGGCCATGTATGCTCACATTTGAAGTTATTATAATTTTTAAAGAATTATAAATTACAATATCTTGTGAGAGTGCTTTAGTTTCCAGTTTTTTTATTACTTTACATGGAAAAATGCTAAGCGTTAGAGTTGGAATATTTAAATTTTATTGACCGTGAGAGACGTTTGCAAACCGAGAAAAAACCAAAAAATGACAAAGCATTTTTTCATCGATTAAAATCGACGTAAATACCTAGAAAGCAGTACTTTTATAAAGTTTGATTTTCGAGCACAGACGTTTTCACTTTCATTATGACATTATAAAACCAAAATGGCAAAATTACAAACAAAAAAATTTCCAGACGAAACTCCAACAGAAGTGATTCAGACGGTCCTGATTGTTTATAGTTTGGCGAGTCCTGAGATAGTACGAAGGACATAAAGGGTACTCTCAAAATGGCTTTTATGGCGGAACTGCAGCGTAATAGTTTATTTTAATAGAATTACAAAGGTGTACTCATATTTTGTTACCAATTTTATTTAGGAGAAACATTTTTATATAGATACTTAAAAATACTTATTTGTTATATTAATTTCAGTTCCAATTATTCATAAAAATAATCGGTTTCAATAAAGCATGATAAGTGGAAAATGAAAGCCGCTGCGCCAGGCAAGCGCAGTAGCTTTACATGACAAAGAGTGGAACAGTGCGAGAAAGTCCAAGGCCACTTCTACCCTTCCGGTCGAAAAACCAACACTCCTTTTTTCACGAACATAAACGAGTCTCTCATTAGCATCCTTAATTTTCACCCTAAGAAGAGAGGAACATCAACTTACCCACCCCTAAGAAGTTGACCCAATTTTTTTTACTCTCCGAAAAACAAAGGTAAATGAAGGCACGTACGAGGGTGGATTGATAAGTTTCCGGCCTGACCAAGAAAAACAACGTTTTTAAGAATTTTTTTTTTTATATCTCAACATAATCTCCTCCAATGCTGATACATTTCTCATAGCGGTGTTCTAGTCTAGTAATGCCATCTCTATAGAATGATTCGTCAAGCTCCTCAAAATACC
>NC_046662.1:23240176-23241198 GCF_010883055.1 Belonocnema kinseyi | reverse complement strand
ACTGTGCCAGTATTTTTGGATTTATGGGATGGCCCGAAAATCCTGCACCAGTTTACTGTCGTAAAGAAGCAGCCATAGAAACCACTATCGATATTGCAGTAAGAAAAATAAAAATATTTAATTTGATAAAGAATATCAAGTGTCAATAAATTATTTCAATTTCTTTATTGAATAAATAGAAAGAAAATACTTTTGAAAAAACTGGAGTGCGTTTTGTGGCCGTATGCCCTACCAATAAGCAATTTGAAAAAATTGGAATACCAGATTTTCCAGGAATTATGGAACCTATTGTGCAAAAAGAATGTATGGTGAAGTGTTCACCTCAAAAGTAGGTATTTCAAATTTATTTTTCAAATTCGATTAAAAATAAAATAGTTGATAGAAATTATAAATTTTAATCATTTTTTTGCAATGTAGAATAAAGATTAATATATGAGGCGTGTTCAAAAAATAAGGTGACTTTATGGTTTTCTCAAAAAATATTCATTTATTCCTCAATATTTATGTTATTCCCTTCAAAGTAATCCCCCTCAGATATAATACACTTGTGCCAACGCTTTTTCCAATCATCGAAGCACTTCTGATAATCATTTTGTCGTATAGCCTTGAGTTCTTTCAGCAATGCAGTTTTTATATCCTCAATCGTCGAAAATCGATGTCCTTTCATGGGTCTCTTCAGTTATGGAAAAAGAAAATAGTCACTGGGGGCCAAATCCGGTGAATATTGAGGCTGAGGCATAACTGTGGTGCTGTTTTTGGTCAGAAAATCTTTCACAAGCACTTTCAAAATTAAGCAGTTTTGGAACAAATTTCGCTGACATACGTCTCATGCCCAAAACGTCCGAAAAGATAGCATGGCATGAGCCAACCGATATGCCAACGTCTTGAGCAACTTCTTTGATGGTAATTCGGCGATTTTACAACACCATTTCTTCCACTGCTTGAACGTTTTCATCTGTTGTTGACGTGCTGGGACGTCCAGGGCGAGGTTCGTCTTCGACATCCTCTCGGCCTTCTTGGAA
>NC_046662.1:23237376-23240076 GCF_010883055.1 Belonocnema kinseyi | reverse complement strand
TTTCAGCCACAACCACGTCTCACAACCGTGAGATAGGTGGTTACAGTCTGTAAAGGAATCAATACGACGATCCAGCAAAAGCCTCGTCCACCCTAAGAACACAGAGCGACCCAAGGACAACCGCCTTCTGCATTTGTCCCGCAAGTGTTCTAGCATATTGTTGATACGCAGGGATGCTTTTTAGGCTATTAGCAAGTGAAAGCTTGGCACCTCCAAGAGCGCCGATGATAAGGACGATCAGTTTGACAGAATATTCCGGGTACAATCCCTGCAACTCCCTTATAAGGTCTCGATACCTCTCTTTATTTTCATTCTCCTTGGCTATGATGTTTTTGTCCGCTGGTGCCGAAAATTCGATAACGAACATAGTTCGCTTCTCGAAGTCAAGAAGAACCATGTCAGGCCTCGAGTGAGCAACAGAAACAATTGTCGAGAATATACAGTTCCAGTGTATGCGGCACTTCCCATTCTCGACAATTGACTCAATTTCCCTAGGAGCATTTAGAGGAGCGATATTAAGGTGAATGCCGTAGGAGTGACAAAGATGGTAATAAAGCATTCTTATTGCCGCACTGTGCCTTTGAATGTAGGTCGTTCCCGCGTGTGTTGGACAACTAGATAGTATGTGAGCTAAATGCTCGGGGTGTGCATGGCACGCCATGCAGCTATCAACAGGAATGCCTTGGCTCAAAATGTGGCGACGGTATTTTAAGGTGGAAATGACACCGTCTTGGCATGCAAAAATGAAACCCTCTGTACCAGACATCAATCCGGGCGATTTAAGGAAAGCAAACGTTAGCTCACAAGACATTGACTGATCCTTCACATTTCTGTGGATGATACAGTGCATCCTTTTATCGAGGAGCTGTTCACGAAAGTTTTTCTCTTGTGCTTTCTTAATCCGGCTTTCAGGAGTGAGTACTCGAGATAGATTAGATTTGATGCATTTTGCTCACCCCTAATACTGAAGTCAAGTCCGACTGTTTCAGCAGCCTCCTCCACTGCTTTATATAGAAATGCTTCTTTGCCCACTTCTTCGTGATTCCTGACCATTTTAAGAAGAGGGTCTCTTCCATTTGCAACTCTATGTTCTGTACCCAGAATAATCCTGTTGTGAAGACATTCAAGACTCAATATTCCGCGACCCCCTTGACGGCGTGAGATGTACAGTCGCGGAACGGAAGACTTAAGATGCATGCTTTTGTTCATATGTCCTTTCTTGTCCCGATATCAAGGGATCTGAGCTCGTTCTTCGTCCATGGAACTACTCCAAATGCATAGAGTACTACCGGGATGGCAAGCATATTCGTTGCAGATACTTTATTCCTCGCCGACACTTCGGAAGACCAAATCTGCCGGATGAGACGTTTGTATCTGCTTCAGAGAGTATCCTTCATAGATGTCACATTCTAAATGCGGCTCTGCGTCACGCCCAGGTATTTATAAGTTTTTTCAGTGTAAAAGTGTCGTATAACGCTTCTATCAACGAGCTCAGGACCTTCAGGAATGCCATTAAGTTTTCCTCGCTTCAAATAAACCTTGGCGTATTTGTCTAACACAAATTCCATTCCAATTCCATTAGTATATGGTTCGACAATCCCTAGAGCTAGATGCAGTTGCTCTTTGTTTTTAGCATGGATCTTAAGATCGTCCATGTAAAATACATGAGTGACCTTCTACTTTCGATCTGCAGGTTTGCCGAACAAGTACCCGTCGGAATGGCGAAGTGCTAGAGATAGTGGCAATAATATAAGGCAAAAGAGAAGTAGGCTCATGGTGTCGCCCTGAAAGACACCTCTCTGAAAGGTGACCTTGTAAGTTGTGACGCGATTTTTTTCCAGATGAGATAGTAAATCTGGTTTTCCAAAGTGGCATGAATCTCTCTATGCACCTAACTATTTGCGGATGAACCTTTAAGATTTCTAAAAGACAAATGAGAAGTCTATAGGAGGTTTAATCGAAAGCTTTCCGATAATCAATCCAGGCCATCGACAGGTCACGCTGGTAGAATGCTGCATCTTTGCAGACACATCTATCGATGAACAGGTTCTCCCGACATCCCGCTACGCTTTTCTTTGAGCCTCATTGTTCATACATTTCTTGCCACACAGGTTTAATTGTCCGAACAATCCTATCATTTAGGATAGATCTTATAAAGATCTTATAAAGTGTGTTCAGACAAGCGATTGGCCTGTAATTCTTCGGGTCAGCTAAGTTGCCTATTTTCGACAGAAGTATTGTGCCTCCTTCCACTAACCACTCCGGAATCGGCTCTTCCCACTTTAAATATGAGATGAAAATACGGGCCAAATGCTGATGGGTTGAAGAAAACTTCTTCCGCCAGAAGATTTTGATACAATCTGGTCCCGGTGCGGAATAGTTCTTCATCCCTCTTAATACTTTTTTGACCTCCTCGGTTGTGATGGGTGGACATTCTCTATCAGGCATTTTGAGGGAATCACATAACTCCTTGAAGCTATTTATACGAGGGTAAACCAGATATTAACCGGAATTCTTTTTTAATATTTATTTATTTATAAAACAATACAAAAATACTATTGATTATTTTTCTGCATAGTCTCCTTCACGCTCTACACTTTTTTTTCCAGCGGTTTGGAAGCTTGTTAATTCCTTGCTCGTAGAAACTTTGAGGTCGAGTCATCAACCAATTGCGCACGAATTCCTCAACATCTTGATCGT